>NW_026000261.1:6552220-6558038 GCF_001458135.2 Marmota marmota marmota | reverse complement strand
TATATATATATATATATATATATATATATATATATATATATAAATTCACCAATCATATGCTTACCACTCAAACAGAAAAACTAAATGTTGCCTATAATGTTCTTAAAATAGTTGCTTCCCTTTTATCTGCCAGTATTACTGAGTAGCTATAAAAGATAAGCATTTCCTAAGGCTAGTCACTGGGAGCAGATGAGGAATACTTAAGGCTTAAGACTGGAAGGGTCAAAGGATCAGAGGTCCTGGTATCCATGTAATTAGGGCGGCTAGATTTAGCAAATAAAAATACAGGATGCTGAATTGTTTGAATTTCAGAAAAACAACAAATAAACTTTAGTATGAGTATGTCCTAAATTATTGCAAGTATTTTCCATGCAATATTTGGGACATAATCCAATTAAAATTTAACAGAATGTACCTTATTTTATCTGAAAATCCTACAAATAATATCATGACACAATTGTGTGATAAGTTCTGTTGTGAAGTGTGTCTAAATAATTGTTAGTAAAAAATTTCAAAGTACCAATTCTGCCAAGTAGTTTTTAGAAAATTAAGAGAGGACTCAAATTTCTTTTTGTAATTGAGTCATTTTTACTCATTTGAATTCTGAGATGCTATCCTAGGTAGGAGGAAAAAGGTAGAGTTATAACTAACATTGCAAAGATTAAGTTCATTCAGTTACTCAACAAATGTTTATTGAATGCCTGCTGTGTACCAGCTACTGTACTAGATTCTGGGGACACAATGATAAAAAATTAAATATGACTTGTATATGAATACTCATAGCAGCTTTATGCATAATACACCAAACTGGAAATAGCTCAAATGTCCATCAACAGGTGAATGGACAAACAACATGATATATTTGTATAATGGGATACTTATTATTCATGAAGGAATGAAAAAATAAACTATTTATAAATGTAACTGCATTACTGAATCTTATAGACATTGGATGAAAGAAGCCATAAATCTAAGAGCGTCATATTCAGTATGAATCCCCTTATAGGAAATTCTACAACAGGCAAAGTGCATATATGCCAATAGGAATCAAGACTGGTGGTTACTTCCTATGGCGATGGAGCATAGAGTTGGTTGAGGGCATAAGGGTACTATCTAGGATTAGGGATATATTCTAGATTTTTTGAGGGGTAATATTTTTGAGTGTACACATTTTCCTAAATTCATCAAGCTACATATTTATTATCTGAAGACTTTTCATTTATAAACTATAATCCAATTCAAACAATAGATATAGTCCCTGCCACCATGGAATTTACATTCTCATATGGGATACAGATACTTATACAAACATTTTATGATAATTGTAATAAGGGTAATGGGGAAAAAGATGATACAAATATTTACAGCTTCAAGTCATGAAAACATCAACATTTTTCCTTCACTCAGCAAACATTCATTGTCTACTCCATGCCAGGCACTGGTTTATATACCCTAGTGTATACTGTTAAAGTAGACTTGGTTCCCTGGTATTACAGAGCTTATATTATTACAGGGGAGAAAGACACAGTAAAAGTAAATGATAATTTTCAAATTATAAGTGCATTATATGCCAGAAATGAGACTACTAGAAAGAAAAGGGAACACAAAACAGTGGCATCTGGATTGGTGGGATCAGAGGTTCATATAAGAGAGTGTGGTTTAAACTGAGGTCTTAAGAATGATGAAGCATCAACTAGGGCAAGGGATGGAGGTGAGGCAGACAATCTTTCTGGAAGAAAGGATGGTATATGCACATGCCCTATGGTGCATGGAGAATGCTTATGGAGAGAGAGAATGGCACACAAGAGAAAGTAAAAGAAAGCCACATCAGTGGGGCTAGGGTTGTGGCTCAGAGGTAAAGCACTTGCCTAGCAAGAGTGAGACACTGGGTGCGATTATCATCACCACATAAAAGTAAATGAATAAAATAAAGGTGCATTCTGAAACAAAAAATACTAAAATAAAAAAGAAAGCCATGTGGGGTGTTGTGATGCACGTCTATAATCCCAGCAACTCAGGAGGCTGAGGCAGGAGGGTTGCATGTTTGAGGCCATCCTCAGCAACTTAGCAATATCCTGTGTCAAAAAAAAGTTGTAAAGAGAGGGCTAGAGAGGTATGTCAATGGAAAACCACGCATGGGTTTGATCTCCAGTAATATAAATAAATAAATGCCAAGTGGCTGAAATAAGAAAGTAATGGGGAGAGTGGCATGAGATGACGCTGTATAAGTAGACAAGGACCATTTTATGCAGAGTCCTTCTAAGCCATGTTAGACAGTTGATTTTTATCCTCAGACAAAGAACAAGTCACTTGATAATTTTCATTAGAGAAGAATGAACATGATAATATTGAGGTTTTCAAGAAATTGTTCTAGATTGGTCTAGTGACAGTGTGGATGCGGATGGGAATAGGTGGTAGTGAGTTGGGGAGACCAATTAGGAGACTGTTGCAGTGGTTCATGTGAGAGAAGATAGTGGCCTGAACAAGGATTATGGTGCTTGAATACTGAGAAGGTAATAGACTTAGAATATATTTAAATAGAGGGGAAATAACCAGAAATGGACAAGGCTGGAACAAAGGCTTTCTCACACAGAGTCTGTGTCACTGATTTGAAGACAAGTTTAAGGCATATCTGTTATATATAAAGGCACTGTGTTACGCACTATGGGAAAAAAGACAAACATTTAGAAAATGCACTGGTATTCCTTGAACTTGAGGAAATAAATACCAGATAAAAGAGAGAATTATGATCAAAAGAAGAGTGAGAAACACCATGAAGAAGGTAAAGACATTATCTTTCTAAAATGTAGATGTGATCACGTTTTGTCTCCCCTTAAAAGTCTTTGATGACTTCTCATTACCTACAAAGTTCAAAATACAGACATGACATTTAAGGGCATTCTAAATCAGATTTGACCAATCATTGGAGGCCCATATATCACCTCTTGTACACTGGTCATAGAGAAATATTCATTGGCTATTTAATTTTCCTGGAATACCTTTCATATTATAATTCTGTGGGAATCCTAGTTATCCTTTTCTCTCTTTTTAAAATAACAACTTTATTGAGATATAATTCATATACCATACAATTCACACATCCATTCTTAAAAGGCACCTTCCCTCTTTCCAATCAATAACACTTTTAATATCTAATTATTATATCTGTTGTCCACTCTAACAGCCTTCCTTTTCAACTACTTCACAGAAATTGTGGTGAGTGTTATCCATTAAAAATACACAAAGTTATTTCAGGTGATTAGATTGAACCTTTTCCTTAAGCTGTGCAATGAATGCATGGTGAGTTTGCATGTTCTTCTATGTTCTGCAAGCCTACTATTGCTACTACTAGACCTGAGGTATGCAGGGAGTTTCATGTACTTTAGTGTGTCTGGGCCCAGAGTTTCTTTGTTTTTTTTTAAATACTTGTTTTTTAGTTGTAGTTGGACAGAATACATTTATTTATTTATTTATTTATTTATTTATTTTTTATGTGGCGCTGAGGATCTAACCCAGGGCCTCACATGTGCTAGGCAAGCACTCTACCGCTGAGCCACAACCCCAGCCCCTGGGCCCAGAGTTTCATTGTTCATTATTGTATGATGCCTTTAGAAAAATCATCCCAAGTTAAAAACAAAAAATCACTTAGTGTTTCTACTTGTGAGTCCAAGTTAGGATCAAAGACTCTCTTAAGAACTGAAATGAAATCCTATAGGAATAGGAAAGGAATGGGATTTCCAGGACAGAGGCTGCAGCCTTTTGGAAATATCCTGATGGATAACCTCCTCTAGTATTAAGTCCAAATGGTCAAGTATACTGCCATTTCTTTCTTCTGTGCTAGGAGGAGGGTATCTAACGAATGCCCAGTTGAGATAGACAGGGAGTCCATGTGGAGTTAATCAACAGTGGTAACTATCAGAAAACAAAATGGAAGACAAATTAATGTCATTTCCTTGAAGATACTTCACTAATGGTGTAGAAAGGCTCTAAGGCCTATGGGTGTCAATAAGGTTAAAGATGTTTCACCTTGGTCAGAGATGAGGAAAGATGATATCCTGGAGAGAGGACTCTAAAACATAAACATAGAATGGCATGCAGAAATCTAGTCTTTATGACTAGGGGGATAAACAAGAGGGGAAAAATCCCACAAAGTACAAAATGTAGTACATAGTAAACCAGAACCTCTGTCTTAATTTGACAAAAAGAAGTTACTTTTACCTAATTTTATGGTTGCACATTTAAGCTGTGAATTCTTCGGAAGTTAATTTTCATTTTTCTTTTAGCATGAGCAAAACAAACCAACTGGTCACATACACCCGAATTTCTAAAATTAGGAGAAATACTCCTAATCCCTTCTAATATGCAGAAAATAGAAACTAGTCGTCTACTTTGGTTGGTGGGAACAGACTTTAAAAGTATCATGTCAAAAAAATAAAGCATTACATGTCATAAGCAAAGTTTAACTTCCAGTTCATTTTTTTAGGGGGGGCTCAGCCAAGCCCACAGGCAAAGGAGTGGTCTAGTATTTGTTTCCCATTCTGTGTTTCATGACTTCAAAACTATCTTACTTTCTGTTTCTAGGTAGAGTAACATGAAAACTGGTTTTATTAAAGCTTTTATGTGGAAGGCCTTAGCTATATCTTTGGTAATTCATTTGCAAGACATTATCTACCAAATCTCACCGAAAAAGGAACAGATAATCTGAATAGTCCTTTATCTATTAAAGAAATTGAATTATTAGTTAAAAATCTCCCCACAAAGGAAACTCCTAGGGCATATGACCTCACTAATGATTTCTACCAAACACTTAAACCAATCCTACACAAAACTGAAGATGGATTACTTATCAACTCAATCTGTGAATCCAGCACTACCATTACAGACCAATATTATTCAGGAATATATTTATATACAAATATTTTTAATAAATTTTTTGAAAATTTGAATCCAACAATATATAAAAATGATGTTACATTATGACAAATGTGATTTGGGGGGGTACTGGGGATTTAATCCAAGGATTCTTTAACACTGAGTTGTACACCTCGCCCTCTTAATTTATTTTTTATTTTTTTTATTATTTTTTAGTTAGCAACAGGGTCTCACTAAGTTGCTTAGTGTTACAATAAATTGCTGAGCCTGGCCTTAAACTTACAATTCTCCTATCTTAGCCTCCCAAATTGCTGGGTTACAGGCATGTGCCACTGTGCCTGGCTGATCAAATGCAATTTATTCCAGAAATTGTAGGTTGATTTAACATCCAAAAATCAATTAACATAATTTATCATGTTAGCAAACCAAAAAAGAAAAAAAGTTATTATCTCAAAGATGCCAAAAATGAAACTGATAAAATCCAACATCCATTCTTATTAAAAATACATACATCCACACATATATGGTCTACTGATTTTTTTTTCAGTTTATTAATATGCTATTTTATTTTTTTTAAATTTTTTATTGTTGGCTGTTCAAAACATTACATAGTTCTTGATATATCATATTTCACACTTTGATTCAAGTGGGTTATGAGCTCCCATTTTTACCCCATATACAGATTTCAGAATCACATCAGTTACACATCCATTGATTTACATATGGCCATACTAGTGTCTGTTGTGTTCTGCTGCCTTTCCTATCCTCTACTATCCCCCCTCCCCTCCCCTCTTCTCTCTCTGCCCCCTCTACTGACATTCATTTGTCCCCCTTGTATTATTTTTCCCTTTCCCCTCACTTCCTCTTGTATGTACTTTTGTATAACTCTGAGGGTCTCCTTCCATTTCCATGCAATTTCCCTTCTCTCTCCCTTTCCCTCCCACCT
>NW_026000261.1:6544616-6549111 GCF_001458135.2 Marmota marmota marmota | reverse complement strand
GCAGGCCCGCCTACCTTGCAGGAGTGATTGGAAGCTCTGCCCCTCCGCGGGCCACTGGGCCTTTTCTGTTGGTGGTCACAGTTCCGCCTACCTGGCAGGCGCGGGGGATGGGGGGCGGCTCTGCCTCTCAGCAGGCCGCTGCTCCTCTTCTGCCGGTGGGTCGCAGGCCCGCCTACCTTGCAGGAGTGATTGGAAGCTCTGTCCCTTCGCGGGCCACTGGGCCTTTTCTGTCGGTGGGGGTCTACTGATTTTTGACAAAATTGAAAAGGTAATCCAGGAGAGAAAATATAGTATTTAACAAATGGTACTGGAACAACTGGACATCCATCCATATGCAAAACTGATAAATAATTAACTTTGATCTGCACATTATATATTTTGAGTATAAAAATTAACTCAAAATGAATAACAGATATAAATGTAAGTTGAAACTTTATAATTTTCAGTAGAAAATTAGGAGAAAATCTTTGTACTCTTAGATTAGGCAAATATTTTATAGATACAATATCAACAACTTGATGTATACGAGAAAATTGAGAAATTAGACATCATCCAAATTAAAAACTAGTTTTGGAAAATAATCTTAAGAGAATGTAGAGCCAAGCCTAAGACTGAGAGAAAATATTTGCAAATTAGAAACCTCATAAGGAATTATTGATACAGGCAACATTATGAATAAATATAAAAATAATTATGCTGAGTCAAACAAGCCAGAAAAACATACATATTCTATATCTCCTTACATAGAATTCTAGAAAATTAAAATTTATCTGTATTGACAGAAAGCACACTTCCTATTGATCAAGGATAGGGCCTGGTGGAGAGGTGTGAAGGGAAGTTACAAAGAAGTACAAGACAACTTTTAGGGGTGATGGATATGTTCATTGTCTTAACTAAGGTTATACATTTATGGCTATAATTATGAGCCTAAATCTATCAAACTGTATACTTTAACTATGTAATGTTTATTGTAAGTCAATTATACCTCAGTAACACTTAAAAAAATCAGCACAAATTATTAGGGTCACTCAAAGGGACTCAGAAGCCAATCTGATTAGACTTCCAGTGGCTAAATAGTGACAATTTGAACACTGATAATGATAACTGTGGGATTGGGGGTATATCTCAGTGGTAGAACATTTGTCTAGCTTGTGTGAGGCCCTGGATCCTATCTGTGAGCACTTCCAAAACGTGTGGGGCGGGGTGCAGGGAAGGAACTGCAAAAAACAAAATGCTTAAACTATTTAACATAGCACGATCACATAATGGTCCTCTCCCTACACACACACACACACACACACACACACACTCACTCACACCAGTCACTTTGGAAGATGCTAGAGAAATAACTAAGTATTTTTAAAATTGATTTTAAAAAAGGTTGTGAAATCAAGAATTTATCCTGCCTTTTCTAAATGAACCATAACTCAGCGTAACTGTAAAATTAATGAAGGGATGTTTCTTCTAAATGAAGTATTCGAGCATGCATAAGAAGAGACAGAGTTATAGAATCAACATTTCAACCACCAATGAAGTAATGGATTAAGGCAATAAATATCACCAGCTGCTAACATCACAGAAAGAGGAACAAGCAGACATTTTGTGCATTAATGATAGAAGAATATAACCCCAACTGATGAAATCACCTTGCAGAGAAAGACTGAGAAAGGGGAAGGAAGGAGAAGAATGAAATCTGATCAAGTCTATGGACATAATTTCCAATACTTAACCATACTTTCTAGTAAATGCAGAGGAATGGAAATTGAAAAATCAAAATTGTGGGGAATTTACAGGGCAAAGGATCCAGTTTCTTCAACAAAAGATTGCAGAGAGGGCTGGGGTTGTAGCTTAGCATGTGTGAGGCCCTGGGTTCAATCCTCAGCACCACATAAAAATAAATAAGTAAACTAAAGGTACTGTGTCCAACTACAACTAACAAATACATATTTTAAAAAAGATTGCAGAAACAAAAGAGACATTGAGAGGAAACTATAGATTAAGTGATTTAAAAGACTTACAGTCCAATTGTAAAACAGGGATGTAGAGACTGGGACACTTGACTTGAGTGTAAGGAAGCAAAACCATTTATGAGACATTGAAGGAATTTTGTTAATGTGATAGTGGAATTTTAGGTGTTTTCATAATTTATTTTTAAAAGATACATAATGAAATACAGATGAAATGATTTCTGGGATTTGTTTCAAGGTAATTAAGGATTGAAAGAAGTGAGGATAAATGAAATGAGATTGTGTAGGAACTGGAAAATTGGAAACTGAGCAACTGGAACATGGAGGCGTTTTAATGTATTATTCTATTTTATAAGTGTTTGAAAATCATTTTTGAAAAAGAACTTAGGCTTCTTAGCTGGTGAATGGGTAGACTGAGAAGAATGACTGTGGGCCTAGCATGTGTGAGGCCCTGGGTTCGATCCTCAGCACCACATAAAAATAAATACATAAAATAAAGGTATTGTGTCCAACTACAACTAAAAAAGAAGAATCACTGTATGTGGGAGGTGAAGGATAAAGAAGATTCAAAGGAAGCTCCTTCAGCTTGAGTAATAAGGAGCATGGTATTATCACTTGCTGAGATAGGGAAGCATGGGATAGGACCAATATTGTGTGTGTTTACAGATGGAAGTTTGATTATCATTAGTATTATTATCAAGAATAAAGGAGAAAGTGAAATGCACTTGGGTGCTTTTCTTGTGGCTTTATTTTCCCACCTTGTCCTATCTTTTCTGAATTGTCATATTTTGTAACATGGTGCAAATCTCTTTGTACAGAGATCACTTCTCTACATTCCTAGAGTCAGCACTGTGCCTGGTAGTTAGTAGATGCCTGTATTACTCAGTGCCTTCCAGAGAAAAAGAACCATAAGGACTTGTGCATGTTTTTCTATGTGTGTTTGTAAGTATGGATTTATTTTAAGGAATTGACTCACATGTTTGTAGGTGCCAGCAAGTTTGAAACTTGCAAGGCAGGCTGGCAGAGTGGGGACCAGGGAAGAGTAGATGCTACAACCTGGAGTCCAAAGGCAGTTTGGAGGCAAAAAATCTTCTTCCTCAGAAAACCTGTCTTTTTCTCTTCAGGCCTTCAATTTATTGAATGAGCCCCCCACATTTTATGGAGAATAATCTACTTTACTCAAAATCTACTGACTTAAATATTCATCATATCTAAACTGTCTCTTCATCATAACATGCAGACTGGTATTCAACCAAATATCTGGGCACCATAGTTGTCTAGCCAAGTAGACACAAGAAATTACCCACCACATTGTTTAATACTTGTAAATATGGTAGAACTGAAATCACCTGTAGACTCTGCATTTGTATATCTACTTCTGAACATCAAGTAGAGAGTACAAGGGGCACATGGACATCAGGGAACACAAGGCTGCTGATTCAATTTTAATTAGACAAAACAGTGTTTCAATAAAGCCTACGAAACAGAAAATGGAAGAAATTTAGATGTGGATGGAATTTACTTTCAGATTATAGTCCCTGCTTTATTACTGAGTGGCTGAGTGAACAGACACTTTTCAGAGGAGGACATACAATCAATCAACAAGTACATGAAAAAATGCTCACCATCTCTAGCAGTCAGAGAAATGCAAATCAAAACCACCCTAAGACACCATCTCACTCCAGTAAGATTGGCAGCCATTAGGAAGTCAAACCAATAACAAGTGCTGAGAAAAAACTCTTTAGTTTGAGTGAGTCCCATTTGTTGATTCTTGTTTTTAACTCTTGTGCTATGGGTGTCCTATTAAGGAATTTGGAGCCTGACCCCACAGTATGTAGATTGGAGCCAACTTTTTCTTCTATAGGACGCAGAGTCTCTGTTTTGATATCAAGCTCCTTGATCCATTTTGAGTTAACTTTTGTGCATGGTGAGAGAAAGGGATTCAGATTCATTTTGTTGCATATGGATTTCCAGTTCTCCCAGCACCATTTATTTAAGATGCTATCCTTCCTCCATTGCATGCTTTTTGCACCTTTGTATAATATAAGATAGTTGTAACTTTGTGGATTGGTCTCTGTGTCCTCTGTTCTGTACCATTGGTCTACCTGCCTGGTTTGGTACCAGTACCATGCTGTTTTTGTTACTATTGCTCTGTAGTATAGTTTGAAGTCTGGTATCGCTATACCACCAGTTTCACTCTTCCTGTTTAGAATTGCTTTTGCTATTCTGGGTCTTTTATTTTTCCAGATGAATTTCAAGATTGCTTTTTCTTTCAAAATTCATTCTACGAGGCCAACATCACCCTGATTCCTAAACCAGACAAAGACACTTCAAAGAAAGAAAACTACAGACCAATATCTCTAATGAACATAAATGCAAAAATCCTCAATAAAATTTTGGCAAATCGGATACAGAAACATATCAAAAAGATCGTGTATCATGATCAAGTAGGATTCATCCCTGGGATGCAAGGCTGGTTCAATATACGAAAATCAATAAATGTTATTCACCACATCAATAGACTTAAA
>NW_026000261.1:6538482-6542917 GCF_001458135.2 Marmota marmota marmota | reverse complement strand
CATATGATATGACTGGTGGAATTCTACATCATGTATAACCAGAAGAATGGGAAATTATAATCCATTATAAATCATGTATCAAAGTGTATTTCACTGTCATGTATAGCTAATTAAAACAAATAAAAAAGATTAAATTTTAAAAAAGAATTGAAAACAAGGGTCCAAACAAAAACTTGTACATCAATATTCATAGCAGCTCCATTTACAATGACAAATGGGTAGAAACAACTCAATTGTAATTGGAAGAATAAATAAACAAAGTGTAGTATGCTAATACAATGAAATATTATTCAGTCATAAAAAAGAATGAAATTCTGATATGTACTATGACATGGGTGAATCTTGAAAACATTATGCTAAATGAAAGAAACCATGCACAAAGGGCCATATGTTCTATAAATTTATTTGTATAAAATATTCAGAATAGATAAATCCATAAAGATAAAAGAAAATTTGTTGTTGCTAGGGGATGGGTGTGGGCAATGAGGAGTAATTGCTTAATGAGGTACATGTATGGTGGCAAAAAGTTCTTTTTTTTTTTTTAAAATATTTATTTATTTTTTAGTTTTCGGCGGAAATAACATCTTTCTTTGTATGTGGTGCTGAGGATCAAACCCAGGTCGCACGCATGCCAGGCGAGCGCACTACCGCTTGAGACACATCTTCAGCCCCCAAAAAAAGTTCTTAAATTAGATAATAGTGATGACTGTATAATATTGTAAATGTACTTAATGCCACTGAATAATACTCTTTAAAGTGGTTTAAAGGTGAATTTCGTGTTATGTGTATTATACCATAATAAAAATTATAATCCAGGGCTGGGGTTATGGCTCAGTGGTAGAGCACTTGCTTAGCATGTGTGAGCCACTGGGTTCGATTCTCAGCACCACATATAAATAAATATATAAGACAAAGTATTGTGTCTTTGTACAACTAAAAAAATAAATAAATCCAATAATCCCTGATTTTTCCCTATGTCTAACTGTGTTTTGTTTGTTAAAGCATTATGAGTATTTCTTGTCTGCTGGCCTATAAACACTCTGGACTCATTTCCCTTTCTATGCCTAACTCTTGCTGTCCCTTTCTTATTCTTATTTGGACCTGCCCCCTTCTCCAGCAATTTAAAGTCCATCCTTCCTTCACAGTCTAGCTCATCCATGAAGACTGTCTTAATTATTTATTCTCTTCTGCCTCTAATCAGGAAACCAGGAATGATCTAAGTAGGCCCACTTTAGTTTTATATAAAACTTAAAATTACACAACTGTTTCTAAAACCACTCTTTTTAGTTCTCAGGTCAGTGTCCTTTCTGTTAACATTTCAGTGTCTCCCATAGTATTTTGCATTTTCATATGAGTTGGCATATTCATTTTTATGCATATATACATATACATTCTGGGAGGGCTTCCTGTCAGCCTTATCTCTCTGGTAAGACACTCCTAAATGGTAAATCCAGTTACCATTCTTTGAATCACACTCTCATGTGCTGGCAGATAGTACATGCCCAATAAATACTTATGATAAATGATCTACACATTTTCACAATGGGCCTTAAAACAATTGCTGACATGTAAAATAAGACAATAAAACATCACTCTATCAGAAAGGAAACATCTGTTTATTCTACAGTATTTTCAGTTTCTAACAAATCAAAATCACATAAACTTTTGCTAGTGAAACAAGGAGCAGACAGACAGCATTTCAGAAGAGGCAAGGGCCAATGTTCAGAATCAAGCAGATGTGGGAGTAAATGCCAATTCAGTATTTACTAGCTGTGTAACCTCAGGCAAGTTACCTCATCCCTCTGAGCTTTGGTTTCTTTGCCTGTAAACATGGGATATGAATAATCGTACCTACCTCATTGCTTTGTTGTGAATATTAAATGAAATAATGCAAATGTTAATACTAGGCACATAACAAGCACTCAATGTTAGTATTTGTGATTATCAACTGTTTCCACAAACATCCCTTCTAAGGGAACAGTTTATTCATAGATGCAGGCCTTAGAGGAACATTCTTCTTAATTGTCCATCGTATGGCAGGTTTAACCATTAAGTTCTAAATGGTGATATCATGACCCAAAGATATAGATTATGAGGCTCAATGATCAATTCTGGGAAAACAGAGGCTGGTGCTATGGTACTGAATTATGACCTTATAAGTCCAATTAGCAGTGCCAGCCAGATTCCTTTTGGAATAACTGCAGCATTCCTAACCCTGAGAACAAAAGTGGGACTTGAAAGAAGGGTTAGTTTGCATCCTGGCAGATGAACAAGGGATCTGCTGGTGGCTTTCCAGCTGATAATAGGGAAATCAGTGGACAGGAATGAGATGGCATTCCCAGTGTTTAACCGTAAGAATAAGCCTTTTAATTCCCTAAGCCCTGTGGACCTCTTGGACATGGTTATTCATCAATTTTCTTCAAACATTTGATTGCCCATGCATGCCAAGACAGCTGCCCAAATTTGAGTAGACTGGCTCGTGTCTGGGCACAGGGATCTGAGGCTGAAGAGTGAAATTACATGAGGTGAAGGAACTAAGGGAGTCAGGGCAGGAAATGTCCTTGAGTAAAACAGTAATCTTTATAAAGAATCAGCAATGCACACACATTTTTTTCAGGCTATTCTTGCTCAGGAATCCAAACCTCTGTCAGTTTTGATGAAGGGTTTAGAAAGGCACTGGAGATATTTCTGGGATTGCAAACCCACCAATGGTAGACAGTTGGCTGCTCCCATAGTATGCAATCTCAACTTGTGGGATTTCTTTACCAAGGTTTGATAGAATGGTTTGCTTGCCTTTTGGGGCAAGCGGTCTCCAGCTCTTCTGCCATACACTCTAATGTTAAAAGTCACAGTTAAAAATGAAATTGCACATCGGGCATGGTGGCACACGCCTGTAATCCCAGTGGCTTGGGAGGCTGGGGCAGGAGGATCATGAGTTCAAAGCCTCAGCAAAAAGCGTGGCACTAAGCAACTCAGTGAGATTCTGTCTCTAAATAAAATACAAAATAGGGCTGAGGATGTGGCTCAGTGGTTAAGAGCACTTGAGTTCAATCCTCAGTACCCCCCCCCACAACAAAAAGAAATGAAATTGCACTATTGTAAGCAGACAACTAAGCAGAGCTTTGTTTCCTCAGGCCCTAAGATTGGTTATATACATTGATTTGTATAATTTGATGAATGAGATTTGCATAAATCTGGTGAATGAGATTAAAAATAACAATTGTAAGCTTAATTGATTTTGGGCTATGTATAGTATGAAATGAACAGACAGGGGTGACAGGCAGGAGTTTTATGATTTTTATTGTCACACTAATCTTCACAAGATAGAAGAGAGTGCCTTCAGACAGCCTGATTGACTAGTGCACTTTAAAATGGCTGTCGGTCTGTAAATTGGTACTACTATGGAAATCAGTATGGAGGTTCCTCACAAGACTAGGCATGGAACAACCATATGACCCAGCTATACCACTTCTAAATATTTAACCAAAATATTTAACCTTACTACAGTGATACATGCATACCGATGTTTATAGCAGCACAATTCACAAACTACAGAACCAGCCTTATGTCTATCAATGGATGAATGGATAAAGACAATGTGGTATATACACAAAATGGAAGTTTTATTCAGCCATGAAAAATGAAAATTATGTCATTTGCAGGAAAATGGATGGAACTAGAGACCATCATGTTAAGTGAAATAAGTAAAACTCCGAAGATTAAGGGTCATATGTTTTGTCTCATACACTGGAGCTAGAGAGGAAAAAGGAAAACAAAGATAGAGGTGGATCTCTTAAAAAATCAAAGGGAGACCAGTAGAGGAAAGGGACAAGGGGTAGGAGGTAGGGGGGAAATGCTGGGGAGAATATTGGCCAAATTATATTGTTATACTGTGTGTATGTACAAATATGCAACAACAAATCCCATCATTATGTACAATATAACACACCAATAAAAATGGGGAAAAACTAAAATGGCTATCCCTGATTTTCTGCTCATATTCAGTTTCTCTTGTGGCTACATAACTGCTCCCTTTCTGTCAAACATTCTGGGAACAAGACTTTTTAATCCTAATTTTATTTTATTTTATCAGGGCATTAAAATTATACATAGTAGTGAGATTCATTGTGATACATACACACATGCACATAATTTGATCAATCTCATTTCCCATTGCCTTTCCTCTCCCTCTCTTCCTCTCTCTCCCTTATCTATTTGCTCTACTCTACTGATCTTTCCTCTTCCTCCTCCCCCTCATTATTTTCATTAGTACACTGTAATCATGTGTGTGTGTGTGTGTGTGTGTGTGTGTGTGTATGTATGTTCATGCATGGACATAGCATAATTTGGTAGATTCCATTCCCCAGAACTTCTCCATTCCCTCCTCTCCTCCCTCATTCTCAATTCCCTTCCTCTACTTTTTTTTTTTTTTTTT
>NW_026000261.1:6505393-6538459 GCF_001458135.2 Marmota marmota marmota | reverse complement strand
CTTTTTTTTTTTTTTTTGAATTGGTTGGAGTATTTTATTCTTGTCTAGCCTGCTTAGCTGTGAGCAGAAAACAATTGATAATTGATCACAGGGCAGGAAGAGAATATAATTCACAGGTACATTAATAAGAATAATGATTTTTGGAAAACTGGGAAATCCCTATGATTATGCTAAATGTGATTTTTAAAAGTATTCCTTAAATTCTATTGGAACTTATAAGATTTATATGACATATTATTATACATATTGGAAATTCTGTGGTTACATTTTCTTTATTTTATTTTCATTGGTTCTTTTTAGTTGTATATGACAGCAGAATCCATTTTGATATAATTATTCAAGAATGGAATATGTGTTATTGTAGTGAGAGTCCCATTCTTATGGATGCACATGTGGTGGGATTCAGTGTGTTGTATTCTTATACAAACATGGGAAAATTATGTCAGATGCATTCCACTGTCTTTCCTTTGCTTATCCCCTCTACCTTCCTCCATTCCCCATTGTCTAATCTACTGCATTTCTATTCTTCCCCTCACCAACCTTCCTTATTGTGGTTAGCTTCTACCTTTCAGAGAAAATATTCAACCTTTGGTGTTTTGGGTCTGGCTTATTTCACTTAGTATGATAGCTTCCAGATCCATCCATTTACCAACAATGCCATAATTTCATTCTTCTCTATGGCTGACTAATATTCCATTGTGAATATACACCATATTTTCTTTATCTATTCATCTGTTGAAGGGCAAATGGGTTCCATAGTTTAGCTATTGTGAATTGAGCTGCTATAAACATTGATGGTGTTGCATCACTGTAGACTGCTGATTTTAACTCCCTTGGATATATACTGAGGAGTGGGATAACTGGGTCAAATGGTGGTACGATTCCAAGTTTTTTGGCTTCCTCTACTCTTTTGATCTCTCCTATTTTCATGAAATTCCTCTTTTCTACTACTTTCTCTCTCTAGTTTCCACATATGAGAGAAAACATTTGACCCTTAACTTTCTGGGTCTGTCTTATTTCACTTAGCATCATGATCTCTAGTTCCATCCATTTACCAGCAAATGCCATAATTTCAGTCTTCATTATGGCTAAGCACACACATATTAAAAATCTATTCACCTACTGATGGGCACCTAGGCTAGGAAACCATATTTTTAAATCAATACTTCTGACTCTGGGTGTTGGAAAAAATAACTGGAAAGACTTTCAGGAAACCAGGAGTAGATAATGAAGCAGCTCAGAACACTGGGCAGATGCCTGGCTAAATCAGACCAATGCTGTCTGAATTCCACACCAAATTCCTGCTGTTTTATTTAATTTATAGAAAGAAGTCTATAATTGACTGAAAAATGATATTAAGGCCTCCTATTAATGCCCCCCTCATTATAATTATTCTCAGAAATTCAGCTCTTAGCAGCCCAGTTCAGGCCCCACCTTCACCTTTCCAAATTTTGACAGCTCCTTATAATAGGAGCCAAACCCTAATCATCCACATACTTATAGATAACCTTGTCCTAATGATAGGTTCCAATATAAGTAGACAGGTCTGCCTTCTTGTGGGTGACAGCAATATAACTAGGAAATGAACAGATTTTTATCTCAAGTTTACCCAGCCCTCAGAGCCCAGAGCACTGGCTTCAGGTACCTTCAATGTTGTTCAGTTTCTGTCCTGAACTGCTCTCTCTGACCTGCTTTATCCTCTACGTCTTGGCCTCCTTTTAAATATTTCTGGCTTCTGACCTCATGACTCATTTTCCCCACTCAGTCTTACCTTGATCTGATTCTTGCCACAGCTTCTCTGTTTTTGAGCTATCTGATTTCCTTCACAATGATACCAACTCTTTCTTTTGCTATGTTGCAGTTGACTGCCCTGGATCAACATCTTCTCCAAACTCATGCACAGGACCCTGATACTTCAAATCAACCCCTTAACTAGTATAGCTATAATTCCTGGAGTTCACTTAACACTTACCACAGATAGCCTTTTAATGCAATATGTTCACATTCATTTCATAGATAGTGAGAGAATTTTATGTTCATGGTATGCTTGGGATGTATAGTTATTTTCTAGGGTAGCATTGAAGAGTTCAACAGAACATTCTGTAATGAAAGAAATGCTCCATATGTATGCCGTTCAACTGGGTAGCCACTAGCCATTTGTGGCTAGTAAGCACCTAAAATGTGGCTAGTTCAATTGAGGAACTGAATTTTCAATTGCAACTCATTAACATTTAAATTTAAATGACCACATATTGTTAATGGATGCCATACTGGACAGTGCAGATCTAATGTTTAGATCTAGAAATGGACTGACTTGGTTGAAAAGCATGCCCATTTTCAGTGCTTCTAGATAATCTGTGATGGTTGTCTATGTTATCCCCCCCCCAAAAGGTAAACAATAACTTAAATATCTAAGATGAGAAGCCAAACATATAGTGATTACAGGCATATAACAGACCACTGCATAAGAGTTAAAATGAAAAACAGAAGTGTAATATCAATGAATTTTAAGACATAACATTGAATTAAATATCAAGCAGTATAATGTGTCCCATATCACTTATATAAAGTTTAAAATAATATAAAATGGTACTTTATATTTTTGAGGAATATAGTGAAATTATAAAGACAGCTGAAAGAATGACAAATATCTGAAATTTAATTTTCATTGAAAAATATTATTTTTTCTTCCAGGAATTTAGAATCTAATACAATGGTGGGTAAATAGGAGGACAAGTTAAACTTATATATTTATACAAGTAATTGTACTTATAAAGGACATGAGAGGGGAACAAAGTTTTAGAATCTTATAGACTTCTATACTTATGTGTGCAAGAGATTTTGACAGAATGACAAACACGTGCTTTGTCTAGGACTTGTAATGTTGAGTGACACTCAAGCAACAGGGATGTTTCTGAGTTCTGTGTCATTTGACCTGACTAAACTCCCAGTGGGCTGTACTTTATTCACATCAACATGCAAAAGAGCAGGTACTCAATAATATGTATACAAATTGTTCTCTCTACTTGGAAATTATCAGATTCTCTAACCCACTTCTAATTTGAGATTGAACTCTAATGGCAACCCTTTTAGAAAACCTTTCCTAACTCCCCCAAGACAAAATTAATCACTCCTACCATTAAATAATTTTTCTTCCACCTGAAAAAACAGCAATGGCTTTTGGGTCAGAAATGAATTTTGCTCTTTCATTTGAGAGCTGTATTAAATTATATAAAGAATCTCAGAGTACAGGTGCAGTGGTATGTACACGTCCCAGTGATTCAAGAGGTTGAGGAAGGAGAGTTGCAAGTTTGAGGCCAGCAATTTAGTAGGCCCATAGCAACTCAGTGAGACTCTGTGTAAAAATGAAATAAAAAGATCCTGGATTGAAGTTCAGTGATAAAGCACTCTGGGCTCAATTCCCAGTGCATAAAGCAAACAAACAAAAACTAAAAAATAAAAATTCCAGAGGACCTAACAATGCAGCCCACCAAATATGGAGAATTTGATGAAGAAAATTAAAATATTTGAGATAAGACCAGAGATGCAAAATCTCCTTAAGAGAGACAGCAGATAGCCAGGCACTTTGGAGCATGCTTGTAATCCCAGCATCTCCGGAGGCTGAGGCAGGAGGATCATGAGTTCAAAGCCAGCCTCAGCAAAGGCAAGGTGCTAAGCAATTCAGTGAGACTGTCTCTAAATACAATACAAAATAGGGCTGGGGATGTGGCTCAGTTGTCTAGTGCCCCTGAATTCAATCCCTGGTAATACCACCCCCCCAAAAAAAAGATAGCAGGGGCTGGGGTTATAGCTCAGCAGCAAAGTGCTTGCCTTGCACATGTGAGGCACTGGGTTTGAACCTCAGCACCACATAAAAAGAAATAAAGATATGTGTCTATCTTTAAAAAATCTTAAAAAAAAGATAGTAGAGATTCCAGGCTGATAGCCATTCAGATGGTAACCCAATCAATGTTACTATGATATCTAAACAAAAAGAGTTCACTGGGAAAAAAAAAAGTCAGTTGGAAATACTGAAAGGATTTTCAAGAGGAAATCCTTGGCAATGCAGTACTGCCAAGGCTAGGAAGAACCTTTGGCTCATGAAACCTACTTTTCATTCACTGAGGTCAGCACATTCCCATCCTGAAGATTGATGGATACAGCCCATTAGAGTTGTCTGCCAGCAAATATTAGGGTTATACAACCAACTTTCCTTGAAGCAGTATCAAAAACACCAAGCAATCTTCTTGTTATCTTTTGGATCCCCACATGAATTTTCCTACAGGACAAAGACTTGCTCATGTGAGCATGGTTCTCACCAATTATTTTTTTTTCATGATAAATCAATGGATTAGTATTCCAGTGGAGGTGCCCACCTCTTGTGGCTAGTGTGTCTGTCCTAAGAAAATGACAAAATGACAGATTCCCTACTACCTCTGAGCTGACCAGGTTAATTTTCGTGGTAGGCAAGGCTTTGGGCCAGATCAAGAAATGTGAAAGAGGAAGTAATAGGACACTCAAAGGGCTATGCATTCTTCCATGACAACATTCCTAAGCTATCACCACTGTGTAAAATATTCCCAATGGACCTTCTTCCCAATAGACTCTTTCTTTATTTAGGTTTTAAACAAAAAGCACATTATGCTGAGTGAGCCGTAACAACCATGGAAGATTCTATGGATAATTTTAAGAGGAAATCTTCTTGCACAGGTGTGTTTCGCATCCCTACTTAGAAATAAAGTTTTCAAGGGCAGTTATTTTTTGCCAAATTCTTTGGGTCTACAAGCAAGCACAGCGCAATGCTTGGCTAAGTAGGCACTCAACAGATCCTGAATGAAACAATGATTCTAAAAAACCAGATGGTGGAATTTTAGAGCTGTATGGGGCTGTTTTATAGGATAACAAAAGAGACTGTTCATTTATTCAAACATTTATTTAAAGTGCCTGACATATGTTAGATACTGAATTATACATTGGGGATACACTAGAAACAAGGAAGACATGGCTCTTGCCCTCATGGAACTTGTTTTTTTCACAGAGTTGTTCCAAGTGACAAGTGTATAGATAGATTATTAGGTTTTTATCAGACTAAAATTTTATAAATTATATTAAAAACTATGAAGGAAAAGAAGATAGTGTTATGAGAAAGATCAATAGGAAAGCCTAAATTAGATGAGTATTTAGGGGTGGTTATCCTTCTTAGGTAATTTCAGGTGAAGGGAATAAATAATATGCAGTCTCTGAGTTGTTAAAGAGTTCAATGTAGTTAAAGAATGGAAAGTGCAATTACAATGTAATAAGTAATGGAAAGAATTGACTGTGTTGAGACTAGAAATGCAAGCAAAGTCAGGTCACACGGAATCTAGTGGGAAGCATTCCAAGGGATTAAAGCAGCAGCAATGACCTGAGCAGATCTGCATTTTGTAAAGATCACTTTAACTGCCCTCTGTGGAATATACTAGAAGAGGCCAGTGGATACAGGGAGACCATTAGGAGGCTGCTGTAGACATTTAAGCTTGAGATGATGGTGGTCTGGAATAATGAGTGGAGTTGTTTGCAGTAGCTTTGCAATAACACCTGGCATTCTGACTGCCCCTTTATCTGAGATAAAGATAGATTACAGAAAGTTAATAGGAGACAAAAATCAAAAGGGTTTGGCGAACAATTAGATATGGGAGTGACGGAAAAGAAGGGAACAGGATAATGTGTATGTTTCTCCTTGAGCAATGGAGCAGGTGGCAGAACAATTCACTGAGATGAAAAAGAATGGAGAAGATCAGGTTGGGTTTTGTGAGGAGAGGAAAGTATGATATCTTTTGTTGAGTTGATATATCATTGAGACATCCAAGAAGAACTATTAAGTAGCCATCTCAACTGCAACAATCTCCTAATTTGTCATCATGTTGCCCACCTTCAATAGCCAGTCATTCTTTTTAATGATAAGTCAATAAAATCTGTCCTCTGCCCCAAATCCTTCAGAGGCTCCCCATTTTACTCAGAGTAAAAACTAAAAATCTTTACAATGGTTCATAACACTCTAAATTCTCTCCCACTTAACTGTTTTAACTCTCTAACCTAAATCATAAATTTGGGTCTCCTTCACTTCATTCTAATCACATTGGCCTTCTTGCTAAAATATTTCAAATTTATACTACAGGGCCTTTGAACTGGCTCTTCCTTTTTTTCCCCTAGGGACATTCTTCCTCTAGATATCCATAAGGCTTATTTTCTTATTCATTTCCCATCTTGGCTCAAATCTTACCTTCTCAAGGAAGCCCATTTTGACCATCTTATTTAATATTGAAACCCCCTTCCTAGCACTTTCAGTCTCCCTTCACCCAGCTCTTCCTTTCCTTTCTATCATAATACCTATGACCTTCTACACACAATATATATGTGCTTACTTATGTGTATTGTCTGCTTCTTCTCTTGATGTAAGTGAAATATAGCCATTGTCTATTTTGTTTTGTAGTGAAACCTAAGTGCCTAGGAAGGTGCCTAGCACAAAGTAGGCACTTAATAAATATTTACTGAATTAATGATGTCCAAATGGGTCTGGAACTTAGAGAAAATGTCTGTACTACAGATATAAATTTGGAAATTATCAGTATATATGGGTTCTTAAGCACTGGAAATGCTTAAGATTGACTAGGATACAAAGAAAAGAGGGCTTAGGGCCAAGCCCTGGGGGGCTCTAACATTTAAAGGTAAGAGAACACTAAGCCACTAAAACAGAGTAAGAGGGAACATTCAGAGAGACAGCAAGAAAGTAGGCAACGTGGTTGAGTACTGATGAAGGATCCAATAATAAGAGAGACAAGAAGTTCACTACTGGATTTCAGAACACTTTATTCAGTGTAGGTTCCTCATCTCTTGCCTACATCTTTGCAGTTGCTTTGCAATAACACCTGGCATTCTGACCCCCTGCTTTACCTTTATATCCTATAATACCAAAACCAGATTAATATTTCTATAAACAAGTTGTTCAATATTTAGTGAGATGGTGTGGAAAGAACAAAATTACAATCAGAAGAATTGACAACTAAAAGCAGTATATTCCTGGGCAAGGCAAACAAACAAACAAACAAAACCCCTCATCGCTCCCCAACTTATCCATCTAGAAAATGGGAATAAAGATAACTGCTCATTTCACAAGATTAGCTTGGAGATCAGATGAAATAATGCATGTATAACATCTGGGACCTGTTCCTTCAGCAGCAACCAAATCTTGGAAACAGGCAGGAAATATCTATCTCCTTTCTACTGCTGTAGACTAAAGTGCCTGAGGTGGAAGGAGTGGATGAGGTGTTGTCATGGGAACGAAGGCTAAGATCAAACCCATTCTGCCTCCGCAGACCATGCAGTGATTTGTGGCTGCCCTTGGCCTTTCACAGGCTTCCTAGCTTATTCTCAAGAGAAGACTTATGATTTGTCAATGATCACCGATTTCTCCAGAGGGAGGGAAGGTCATTCTCTTTCCTTGGCAGTTGTCTCTTTTCTTCTTTTTCCTCACTCGGAGTGTTACCATCTCCAGAGAGAGGACTTCCTCTTTCCACTCTCTGGATACATCCTATAAATTGTGGCCTTGGGTTTTCATTTTATGTTAACACTAAAATAAACATATATGATAGCACTTTGAAAAAGTCCAACTTAAAGGCATTATTGGTTGCTTATGTGGGGGATGGCACTGTGCTAGTTGCTGTCTTAAGATGACTAAGATTCACTTGCCACAAGAACTGTACATCTCATTAGAACAAAAATTGCACATATTCATGCAACAAATATTTACTGAGCACCTATTATGTACTAGCCATTGTTCTAAATCTTTAGGATTTGTCAGTGAACGAAACAAAGATTCCTATCCCCATGTAGTTTATATTCCATTGAGAGAACAATTAGGTATAATATACATATTAGAATACAGAATAACCCATATTAGTTTCCATAAGAAAGATACAAAGACAATTCTGAGTTAAGTTAGTGGTTAATCAAGATATTTCAGCAATATACTGCAAGGAGATGAGCTTAAACTTTGCATTTGACCTGGATTCAAGTTCTCCCTATGCTACTTTTGTACCCACAAGCCTTGAATAAGTGACTTAACTTCATTAAGCCTAATCCTTAAAATGATAGGGCTCATCCACTCATCCAGTGTTCAAAAGTGACTCAGAAAATTCAGCTGTCAAGCATTTGCTGATTAAAATTTACTTAATGTAGATATAGCCAGAATTAAAGGAAATGTAGCACTTTTGTGCCTGGCCCAATATCTGCATATAAAAAAAGGTTCATATTTTCCATCCCTGAGGAGTTTAATTAAAAAAAATCCAAAATATCAAAAATGAGTGTACTACTGGTTATACTCCACCAAAATCCAGGAAGTTCACTTTTCTGATTAAGCCAAAGAGCAGTTTGGAAGAGGCAAAACAGGAGACAGCTAAAAAAATATTTAGTAGGTAGAAGGTAGAACCTATGTGTAATAGTTAAGAACATCCAAATTTTGTGTGTGTGTGTGTGTGTGTGTGTGATGCTGGGGATGGAACCCAGGGCCTTGCACTAGGCGAGCCCATTACCTCTGAGCTACATCTGGAATTCAATAATATCTAACTCACAAAACATCTGTTAATTTCTGCAGTTGTGGTATTAGTTTTGAGGTTATATAAAACACTCACTTAGAGATACATACTGAAATATTTCAGGCTAAAGTTTTAACATAATTGTTTATTTCAATTTAGATTGTATTCAACTGTTAAAATTCAGAATATGAATATTTTGGTAGTAATTCAGTTTTCTAGCAAGATTTGCACAACCTGATTGATACACCACAAGTACATAAACTGATTTGCAAAGTTACACCCTAGCCAAGGTCATTCTCCAATTCCTACCTCATTCCCATCCAAACACTAACTACTAATTCAATTCATTAGGATTTACTGAATACCCACTTTATATGTGTGCAAAAGCTAGGGTTTGACATTGTACCCATAAGCTACAAGGTAGACTCAATTCACTTTAACAAAACATCTGCTATTTTTTTAAGGCACTATAATATGGCTTTATCCTTCTTTCCATCTAAATCAGGGGAGCAATGTTACGGCATGATCTGGACTGTAGAGACAACAATCTAGGGAAGACAAAAATTGATTGAGATTTCCAAGGTTGGATATAATGTTCAATTACAGAACAAAAAAGTTAGCACTTTTAAAATGGCCCCTCTTTCAAGAAGAAACATAACAAAGTAGTTTTGATTTGCATTTCCCTGATTATTAGGGATGTTGAACATTATTTCATATACTTGTTGGCCACTTATGTTTCTTCTTTTGAGAAATGTGTGTTTCGTTCTTTTGCCCATTTATTGATTGTGCTATTTGCTTTTCTTGGTGTTAATTTATCTATGTCTATATCTATTTATCTATATAGATACCTATATATAGAGATATATATATATAGACACATAAAAAGGTTCTTATTCTCCATCCCTAAGAAGTCTAATAAAAAAATCCAAGCAAAACAAGTGATTCAAAAGTATATAAATATATATATATACACATATATATATGTTTGACATATATATTAATTATATATGTCATTTACACACATATTACATATATATTAATTTTCTGTCAGAGGACCTCACTATTATGCATAACTATAATGCACTAATAAAAATAGAAAAAGAAGAAGTATAACAAGACAAACATTACCAAATGAGAAAAAATGTATGTAGCTAGAGACATTGAAATTGGGATCAGCGATGAACAGGATTTGGAGACTGGAAGGACCTTAAGTTTGATATTCAGTTTTGCTGATGAATTAACTCTTAGTTGAAATGAAAAACAAAGTATTCATTACTCAGATAATAAATGTATAGCATGAGTGAGGCACCAGAAAGACTGTATAGTAAGATTTCAATTTTACCCTTCTATTCCAAATTAGGATGAAGATGAACACTATTCACCAGTTATTTTTGGCTGCAAAGGCAAAAAGCCAAAAAAAAAAAAAAAGCAGGGGCTGGATAACTGGAGAGAGTTAAGTTGCCTGTCATTTAAACACACGTAGCCATTAACAAAAGGTGGCCCAATCAAGCAGCATGGAAGAGCAACAATAGTGAAATTGATTAGACAACCATAACTGTCTATTATCAAATGGTAGAGATAAAATACAATTGCTTGATTTTTGTTGTTTTCTATTTCATAAATGTTCTGTCTGCAAAGATCCACTCTGCTGATTGTAGTTAGTAAGTACTGGACCTATCTTTTCAAACCCCAAGAATGAAATTAACTCCATTCCCCAAAGTAATGTTTCTCACAGGTTCAGATCTACATTAAAAGTACCAGAACAGAACTCCATGACTAAAGTCAGCCCCTAGAAACACCCGAAACATTAGTTTCCTCTGAGAAATGTACTTAAAAGCAGAAGTTGCATTTGCCTTTTGCTTCAGGGAAGCAGACCAAAGCTTTCAAAACCCCTTCATATGTTAAGGTAGTGATCCCAGCCAAAGAACAAAGCAACCCAGGACCTCTCTCCTGGCCACCAAGAATAAACAAGAAAGAAGGAACAGCTTTACAAACAAAACAAAAACAAACTATCCTCCCCTTCTGCTTTCTTCATCCTACTTGGCAGAATCTCAGAATTTTCGGGAAGATTTTGGAACATAAAAAGATTTGTGCTTAAGATAAAACTTGAATTCTGCTGAGGCTCAGCACTTAAGGTCTTTCCAGAAGGCATTTTTTTTTTTCTGATGTTTCAAAAAGATACTTTTAGCTTTTCTTGAGCAATTTAAGTCACACATTAAAAGGCATATTACCAATAATTCATTTCTGATGAATGATTATGAGAAAAGAATGCTTTACATTGATAAAGTATTGTTAATTATCAACCATCATTTGTTTCTGAATCAAGATTCTTTGATTTCAGATTGACAAATTTATTTGCAACTAGGCTTTTGGGGTTCAGATAGCTGCTTCATAAATCACATCCTTATGTAAAAACCATAACCATTTTCCTCCATCAAGAGCAATGAAACCTTCAAAGGAAAGTATCCAAGCAGAAATGCAAGTATTTGACTGGATATCATTTATAATTCAATTTTACATAGAAATTAAATACAAACTGGGTCTAACCCTGGATGGTAAGTGGGGGATGAATGTGTCTATACTACATAGGTCTCAGACTAGATTAAATGCCTAAACTAACCTGGAATATATCATAGTCATATAGGGTGGAGACCTGTTCCTAAGTCCTGCCCTCACAAGATTGGGTTTTGTTACCTGGCTTTGGGTGCTCCAAATAAACAAAAGTTGCCCTAATATTTTTAATTTATACTTACTAAAACCTCAAAGACTATGTTGCCACCCTCATCTTCCCCATCCCATGAGACTTCTTGAAACAAACAAATCTGTTTTCAGATGATTTTAAGTATGTAATAATGAAGAATGGATTTTGCCACTTATCATCCACAAATGGACCCAAATTACCAAAATAGTTGAAAGTCGGCATAATTACAGTTTATCTAAATAAAACACATGTAGTCATCTTCTGGAACTGACAGAAGGGCATGAGTTATAGCACCATCTGGAATTGTGGACAAGGCAGATACATGTTGAAGCCTAAATTAATAAAAGCTGAGCAACAGCTAACAGCTCAAGCATAGGAGATCAGCATTAATGAGATTAACTCTTAGACTGCCCTTGTACATTTACTCTACCTGATTACAAGGCCAGGTATGAGCTTTTTATCCCCCCTCTTTATGCAAGCTGAACACATTAAATGCAGATGGGTACAGTATGGCTGGGGTGACATTTGGTAAATACAGGTGGGGTCAATGCAAATTTTATGGATTAGTGATTATTGCCCTGGGTCAAGAGATTTGGGAGGAATCCATGTTCAAGGTTACAGTGGCACTGTGCCTCCTTCAATAGTATGCTGTTAATTTTCATCATCTTTGTCACAGATACACAACATCATCCTAAAACTATGTGGTTCTCAACTCTGGCTATATATTAGAATCACTTGGGGAGTTTTGAATAATCCCATTGTGCAGGCCCCATCCCAGATGAATTAAATCAGAATCTCTAGAGGTAGGGGCCAGGCATTCATATTTTTTAATATATGTTTTTTTAATGCATTATAATTTTACAGAATTGTGGGGTTCATTCTGACATTCATGAATGCTTATTACATAATTTGCTCCACTTCCCCAGTATTACCCCTTCCTTTCCCTCCTCCCTCCCCCATCCCTACCTCTCCTATATTTATCTTCCTTCTATTGATTTATTTTTAATTGATGCATTATATATAAAAGTGGAATTCATTGTGATATAGTCAGTCATACATGCACATAGTATAATTTGGTCAATTTCATTCCACAGTTCCTCCCCTTTGCCATTCCTCCCCCCTCCCCCTTTATCCCCTTCCTCTACTCCACTGTTCTCCTTTCCATTTTCATGAGAGCCTACTTTAAAAAAAATCCTAATTTCTGTCTACCTTCTGCATATGAGAGAAGACATTCAATCCTTGGCATCCATATTTTTAAAGCTGCCTAGGTAATTCTAATGTGTAGTCAATGTTGAGAAGCACAGGTCTAAATGTTGTGATTCATAAGAGGGAAAACTGGGGACCCTTGATAAACACCAACATTACCTGGAAGTTCAGCTAGTCCTCAACCTGGGGATCAACCACTACCTTACAACTGGGTCCATGCAGATACTGCCTTCCCGTTGGAGAAGACAACCCACATTTAATGAGCATTAGATACATTGTGCAGGTGCTACATGCAAAGGGCTTCATGTACTCTGTCTCATTTAATCCTTGAAACACCCCTACAGAAGATGCATGACTGTTATTGCCTTTTTACTGAAAAGAAAACTGAGGCAAGGAGAGGTAAAATGATTTTCCTAAGGTTACTCAACTAGTACTCTTAACTACTCTGAAACAAACAAACAAACAAACAAAATTACTGTCTTTCACAAACCATCCAAAGGTTCTCTTTAATCACATTGTTTTTCCAAAGAAAAAGGTTTCTTCTATCTGGAAGAAGTGTACAGTTCAACCCTAACTCTTACCAAAAATAATGCACTTTACCAACAAATAGTGTATGTAATTTACTATAACATTTAAGCAACTCCTAATTAAGAATTACATTTCTCAAAATATTTTGTGGTTATCTGTCTTTCAGTTTTAGCCTTCAAGGAAGAAATTAAACTCAGGAAACATGTTAGAGGAGGTCCTGTCAAGAAAATCCACATTTTAGACTAACAGCCAAAAGCAAAGATTCCAGAGAGGTCAGTTCCTTTACCTTACCTTTTGGTAAATCCTGTTAGCCAATATTCCCAAGTTAATAATGAGCATCTACTAAAGAATTAAAAAAAAACACATTAATTTCCCAGTCAGTCATCTAGTATTGTTAGTGTGCCTGGTAAATTTTTTGAGACTATTGTTTCACTAAAACCAAGACTGAGTAGAGGGAATGAACAAATTCCATTTCCACCAGTGCCCCACTGGGCTGGACATATGTGAAGGATGGATGGCCCCAGGATACCAGATCAGACCTTGTATGGTGAGCTGCAGTAAGGCAACCCCAAGCAGGGAGGGCAGAAGAAAACCTATTAAAGCAGCTCTGAAGCCCCACTTCAAACAATGGGGCAGAGCTGCAGGCAGCAGGAAACAAGCAGCAGGCAGGCCAGGCTGGCTAGGCAATAAGGGAGTGCAGGAGGGGGTGTTTTCTGAGCTCTGGGATGACCTCAGAGCAGAGTCCCAATCAACCACCACATCGGCACAGCTGCAATTGTAACTCAAAAACAGTCTTTGTGAGTACAGTGGTCTATGGAGTGGAAAGGGCTGAGACTGTCACCCTGGTCTTTTTAGCCCCATCTGTACTCACAGATAACAATCCCCATTAGTAGTATTATCTTCAAATGCATGTAGAACATCAGCATAAATATAGCTAACATACCATTTCCGTGAATACAAATAGAGTGGCAGGACCTGTACAGAGAGGATAATAATCTGTGATAGCTTTTCATTTTGTAAATGGATTTTCTTTACAGACAGCTATTTAAAAAAAAAAAATTCTATCTGCATATAGGAAACGAAAAAAAATATTAAAGTATGTACACTAAAACGTTATCCATGTTTATCTCTGGATCTTATATAACAGGTATTTTTAAATCTATTTTCTTTTGTTTGCTTGTATTTTCTAAATTTCCCCTAAATAAGTATGGATTCCTTGGGTCATTTTTCAAATTTTCAGGGGATTTTGTTGTTGTTGAAATTTTAAAAATAAAAACAAACAAAAAAACTTATGAATGTTTTAATTTACCCTCTATCTCAAAGATATCATTAGAGAGAAGGGATTAGCATTTCTAAAGATAGCATATGACACAATATATTCATGTACCCTTTGAGGGAAAAAAAAAGGTTCTATAAATAAGCCACAAGAGGCCTTGGCAAGGGCTCAGTCTTAGTAATAGAGCCAGTCCTAAACTCTAAAAGAAGAGTTGGCCAGAATACCATTCTACTGAAATTCAGAATCCTGGCAGAGAAGAAACACTCATTTTATTTCTTGACTTTCAGAATCTTACCTTGGAACAATACTCTTGAGTTTGGTGTGTCATTCACTACAAGGATTGGGAGCAGTTGAATGCTGAAGTCAGTTCATCCAGCTCAAGGCAGTGAACTGTGTGCGTCTTTCAGCTCGGCATTCGGTGCCCATCACATGCAGAGCTACTCGTCAGCCTAGGCGGGAGTATTTATACCATAGAAATTGGCAAACTGTACAAATCAAGACTTTCCCCTCCTACCATAGGGAGCCAGTTGTTAAACATGGGGATATTTAAGTGTCCCCTTTTATATAGCAGAGTCATTGTTTGTCTAATGCCTGAACTGGGGAGTGAAAACTTTTTCTCTTTTACTACAAACCACCTCCCCAAACCAAAAAACATTGCTTTAAAAAAATGCAGATATTGGAGCCAATTCAAATTTAGCTCTTGGTTCTGCCATTAGTGAACTAGGGTATCTCATTGTCCCTCCTGGGCCTTAGTTCTTTCATCTCTGCTATGGGAGAACTATTCTCAGATGGTCCTTTCCAGACAAATAAAACTGATGATTCTGAGCTAGAGAGAGACAGTTTTGTTAGGGGCTCAGATTTTGGAAACAAGACAATCTTTGGTTTAGATCTTAGCTCTGTGTTTAATAGCATCTGTGTGACCTCAGGCAAGTTACCTACTTCTCTGAGCCTCCATTCCCTCATCTGTAAAAAAAAAATAATAATAATAATAATAATAAATTCATTATAGGGATGTTCTTAGGATTAGATGAGATCATTCTTCATAATCATAGGATCAAACACCAATAAATGCTTGCTGTAATTATTGAACCTGTTCCCACTTGTCCCTGACACAAAAATGCCTTAGAACCATAGGAAAAACTTGGTTTGCTAAGATAACTATGAGTCATTGCCTAGACTACATTAGATAAATAGTATACTCTATTACAGATTAATCAACATTCAAAATAGTGGTAAAGTATCCCTTACAACTTAAACATACACAATAAGAAAAGGCTTAACATTTATGGTCTCCTATGCTAGGCATTTTATAGACTTCTTATTTTGTCTAATGTTCACACTCCATGGGTGAGCCAGGTGTTTCTCCATTTGTTTTGGGTTTTGTCCTTTTTATAGATGTAGACACTGGGGTTCAGAGATATTAGATAACTTGCAGGGATCCATACTGAATAATTGGCAGAGTCAGAAACCTCTCCAAAAGAGGTCATCTCAGACCCCACTGAAGGTATTGGGAAGCTAAGTTTCACAGAGACAAACATGGGGGAAAATTCTGTTGATTAAAGCATAGAAGAACAGATAGAAAGGAATTCTGGAACAAAAATATCATCAAAGATTTTAAAATAAAATTTGTAATAGGTCAGAAATTATGGAGTGCTAAATTGAACACTCTATACAAATTAGCCTAAATCAGGAATGGTATTTTGGAAAATTCACAAAAAGTTCTTCTTTTCCCTAAATATTTTGAGATGGGACCATGCATGTCTAGTCTCACAGGGCAGTGATTCCCAAAATCTAGCCCCCAAATAAGCATCATCACCATAATTTAGGAACTTGTGAGAAATGCAAATTCTCCATCCTAGACCTACTAAGTCAGAAACTGGGAGCTGCACCTTTATCCCAAGCTCTACAAAGCATGCTACCATTTGCAAATCAGTGTTTTTGGATACATGGAAAGAATGGAAAAATTCAAATTAGACATCTAGGAAATTTTTTTTCTTTTGGTGCTGAGGATTGAACCCAGCATTTAATCAGCATTTAATCACTGAACCATATCCCCAGCCCTTTCGTATACTTTATTTAGAGACAGGGTCTTGCTAAGTTGTCGAGGCTGGCTTTGAACTCGCAATCCTTCTGCCTCAGCCTCTTGAGCTGCTGCTTGTTTACAGGCACAAGCCAACATGCCAGGTAAGAAATCTTTATACATGAATATAGTTCATTGTCATGCTTATGAGTGGTGACAATATAAGTGAATATTTAAAGTGCTTCAGACTCAAAAAAGACTGAGATCATTCATCTTTTCATAAGAAACAAGTAACTCTTGCAGAACACTGAGCTTCGTCTCTTTGCCACATATCCTCCCCCCCTTCTCCCCCTCAAAAAAAAAACAACTACAATTGGTATTTTTTGAGAATGGTTTCTGAAAGATTAATAATGCTCAAAGGAGCTTGATAGTTAGTACTGACTCCATTTCCGGCTTGGGGGCAGTGGAGGGCTGTGAGTGCCCCTAGTCAACTGTCAAAATCCAACCCTTTCTTTCTCAAGAGCCAGAATTTGAGGTTTTAGCCAGCAATAAGCAGGCAAAGTTTTGCTTACATTGCTGAGCCTGGGCAAGGACAGTCAATCCCTCTGAAATGGCTTCTGTTCTGGCATTTAATTCTCTGTTCTCTCCACAACGAATTCTCCTGCAGCCAAGCTTAGCCTCAGGGGTCCCGGTCAGCTCTCAGGTGCACATGCTAGTACCATGACTTTACTTCATTTCAAGTCACATTACTGTCATCCCCAAACGAATAGTGCCCTATTGACAATTTCCTTTTCATTACTAAAGTGAAATCAAATGGATTTGTGTTTTGGAAAGATGTAATTGTGTCACTGTTATAAATGTTAACAGTGGCTATTTCTGAGGAAGAGATGGTCTTTTTGTTTTTCTTCTTTATACTTATCTTTATTTCCTGATTTTAAAATGAATTGTTTTGGGGCTGGGATGGTGGCATAGTGGTAGAGTGCTTGCCTAGCATGCATAAGGCCCTAGGTTCGATCCTTAGCACCTCATAAAAATAAATAAATAAAAATAAAAGTATTATGTCCATCTACAATTAAAAAACATTTTTTAAAAAAGGTATTGTGTCCATCTACAGCTAAAACTATTCTTTTAAAAATGAATTGTGTTAACAATGGATATGATTTAATTTTTAGTTTTGAAAATTTAGGTTTTAAACAAAAAAATGAATAGTATTTTATGAGACTGACACTCTGTCTTCTGCACCAAAAGGGCAATAATATAATAATAATTAGCAGTGTTTTAAAAAGCAGATGACGGGGGGGGGGGNTAAGCCTTGGAGTTGCCACTTCACACACATTGACTTTCTGTATTTGGGAGATTTAATTTAAGGATCATAAGTTGTAGACTAGAATTGGGGAAAGGAGAGAGCAGAGTGGCTCTTCACTTCCCTGAGTAGGCTGAGGTTCCCCCAGGGGAGAGACTATATGTGCTATAAATGTGAATTGAGTCCCTCCTTTGTGCCCTCCCTGTCTTTTGTCTGGGAAGGCATTTGTTGCAGATTCTTGGTACTAATTTTGGATTTAACGGCCTTGAATCATGAGCAGTCCTCTCCTATGACAGCTGCAGATCAGGCAGCCTTGTCTGTCGAACATCACGGGCTCCAGGACAATGGAGCTATGTCTATTTTATTGTTCTCCTTGCACAGCTTTCCCCTTCAGTGCTCAATAAAAGCTCTTTGATGACACGAAGAGGGTAGTTTTGTACTTCTTAGAACGTGGAGAAGTGCCACTTCACCACACGGCTAAAGATCAGGAATGATGCAGCTGCTGTCATTGGCCTGGCTTGCTCTGCCAGGGCAGCCAACCTGCTTAGGATGGGTTATGTCATGATGGAATCTTTGTCTTTAATTTTATTGCAACTTGAACTTTTATTAGTTTTTGCTCCTCCCCACTAATGCAGGACTCCAACTCCTTTTCAAATTTCCTGGTGTACTCAGGTCCTCTAGCTACGCTCTTATATTTGGGTCCCAGGATAATGTCTTCCCATGATTAAGTGCCACCATTCCACATTTTGGCCTGCAGCTTAGTCAAAGCAGGAATAATATAAGCCTGGACACTAGGCAGGATTTCCCTAACATCCAATGATGATGGACCCATCGGTGAGCTGCCTCTCAGGTGAAATATTTCCTCAGCTTCACTTGTCCCTTCCTTACCTGATGGCAGCAGCAGCAGCAGCAGCAGCAGCAGAGGCACAAGCACATGTCAAATATTTGTGCCTTCTCTATTCACTCGTGCTTGATATAGTCACTCATTTAAATAACTACTCTCATTATCATTGCTATTTGTTGAGAGCTGACTTTGCCCTTTACATCCACTATCTTATTGGATCTTCATAGTAATCCTTCAGTGTAGGTGTTTTTCTTCTAAAGCTGCAAAGTGAACATAGGTCTTTCTGACGCCTTAGGCTAGGTGAGACTAGCCTTCACTCACTAGAAGAAAATCATCTCAGCTGAATGTCAGGGCTGGGTCCAGATCAGGAGCAAAGGAAACCACTGTGGTGCAATTCTGAACAAGACTCGAACCAACCCAGCGGAGCGTGCAGGCAGACTGGGTCTCAGCCTGGGGATTCCTCTCTGCTCTTTGAATTGGCAGCTGGCTAGGCCTTGATGATAGACCATTCCAGCCATTAAGCAGCCCCTTCTTCCTATGAGCTTTCAGTTTAGTGCTCTTCCCTTTGAAATGCAAAATAGCTCTTCTTAAGGTGTAGAAAATACCAGGAACTCTGTCTTTGATATTCCTGTGAAGAAGCTTAAAGGCTGCATTAAATTCAGGCAATAAGGAGCCAAACCCTTCCCTTCAAAGGAGGCTCCAGCCAGAAAGAATGGAGAGTTTGGGTCTTTGTGAGGAGGTTAAGACATCAGAGGCCACAGGCTGCTGTAGGCCACCTTATCCTGCACTTAGAATGGGGTCTTGTTACAATGGTAAGCTTTGGCCCTTGCCCTGCACATTAATTTGGGAAGTGCAGCCTCTTCAGAGTCCTTGTGTTCTGGGTGGGGTTCTCCTTGCCACGGGGGACAAATGCTCTCAGAACAAGGGCACAGAGAGGAAAGCACCAAGTCAGCTTCAGCCTGATGCTGGGGGAGATCAGAGATCAGGATCAAGCACTGGACCCTCTTAAGGCAAGAGCATCAGCCCTTTGTTCTCATTAAATTCTCTCTGCCTGGCATAGCTTCTCGAGGATCCTCAATGGTTCCAAGTTCTAGGAAGATTTCTAGAGGACTGGTCGGAGGATGGGCGAGAGCTCCCATGGTGCAGTTTGTCCTGCAGTGGGAACGGACAGCTGTTGTCTCCTTACTCCATCACTCATTCCATGTTCTCCACCTCCTTGGCCAACACCCTTCAAAGCTGTCGATGCCAAAAAGTGGGCCAGCGCCTGTTGACACCGGGCTGACCTGCCTGATGGAGTGAACAAAGACTCATCCCTGAGGGGTCTGAGCCCCTAGTCACCATGTTCTCATCAAGTTCTGGTTGCTCTATGTGTCAATTTCAGCTAAAATTTGTCATAGTATTGTCAAGAGATGACCCAGTAGAAGTCGTGAGTGGCAAAAAGATACCGTTCCTTGACCCTGTCGTGTACTTCATGGTGATTAGAGTCAATTCTTGTTGCCAGTACAGTCACCTCCTTTGCTCCCCTGGTTCACAGGCACAAAGAGCCCTTGGTGACCCAATAGCAGCAGTTATGCTTTCAGAGTAGTGTGACTCTTACTGTGTTCAGTGGCTGATGCATCTCCCTGAAGTTGCAGGTTGAAAAGTACAGATTCTCTAAGTGTGTAAAGGAATTATGGGAATAGATCTACTCCTATTTCCATCAGTTGGTCTCCAGAATTATATTTAATAGCCATTGGAGACACAGACCACATAATGGCCATTAGTTTATAGTCTGTAATAAACCCAGGAGGAGAGTATCTCACTTTTGTGGGGAATGACCCCAAGGTGCCTCAACTGCATCTTCAAGAATCCATTTTAATGGCAATTTTCAAAAATATAAGTAACAATAAATATTGGTGAGGATGTAGGGGAAAAGGCACACTCATACATTGCTGTTGGGACTGCAAATTGGTGCAACTACTGTGGAAAGCAGTATAGTGATTCCTCAGAAAACTTGGAATGGAACCACCATCTGACCCAGTTATCCCACTCTGTGGCATATACCCAAAGGACTTAAAATTAGCATACTATGGTGATATGGCCACATGAATGTTTATAGCAGCAGCTCAATTCACATTAGCTAAGCTATGGAACCAACCTATGTGCCCTTCAAAAAATGAATGGATAAAGAAAATATGTGGGGGGCTGGGGTTGTGGCTCAGAGGTAGAACGCTTGCCTAGCATGCGTGAGGCACTGGGTTCGATCCCTAGTACCACATAAAAATAAAATAAAGGTATTGTGTCCCACCCACAACTAAAAAATAAATTTTTTTTTTTTTTAAAAAGCAGATGACTCTGTGTGTGAGTTTCTACATGTGCCTGTGTTCGAGTGTTGAAAGGGCAGCTGGAGAGACTCTCCCAGCCATGCCATGAGCAAATAAAATCCTGGGGCTGTCATCTACTGCTAAGGCTGTATTGCCTCAGGGATACATCACAGATAGAAATACCCTGACAAAACTGTGCCTTGATTTTAAAGTCAGATATTTCAAAATTCAACAGGAAGCTTTATGCACTATGAGGGGCAGAAAGAAAAAGAAGACAAAACCAAGAGCAGCACAATAAAGTTATTTCCATTGGGGGGATAATAGTGATGTTATGTACAAAGAAAAAGCACTGAAGCCATGTATCAGCAAGAAACATAAATGAACACACACTTAAACGTGCACATTCACACAAACACACACAAACACACACATACACACACAGAGAGGTAAGACAGTGTAAACAAGCTAAGTATGCACTGCACGAGAGTCTTGTAATCAGGGATCATTTCCTGCCAGAAGGCATACTGGCAGGTAAAATATCCTTTTCAAATTGCCTAGGTAATTGCCACCTTAATACAAAACCTCCTCCTCCCCATCAATGTGGCAAGGTCTTTGGGACACAGGAACCTCGGTCAGAATGCTCCTGCCTTTAGCCCTTGTTTTGGAGTGTGGAGAGCACAGGTATCTGGAGGACTATTTGTGAGGCTGTTGTGAGCTTCTTACCTGTCTATTGCCTCCCTCTTATGTCCTCCACCTCCAGACAGAAAGGGAGGAACATACCTGCCACATAAGAAGTAAATTCTCAAATTGTGTTTAATGTGAATACAACCTAATGTTCTCCTCTGTAAGATGTGAATAGCAAAGTGATTGCCTCAAAATTGGTCATTTACTTTGCCAGGAAGCAAAGGAATCGATGTGCTTTGCATATATGCTTCACAGAATCCTCATGATAAACACTTGGGGACACATTAATCTCATTTAATGGATAAAGAAAGGGTACCCTGAGAGGAATAAACCACAAACAAATCTCATGTATGGAACACTTACTGTGTTTCCGGCACTGGGCTACAGGCTCTCTAAGTATTTTCATACTGAATCCCTATTACCCTGGATCAAGGTTGAGAATACTAGTGGGATATGCAGTGGTGATCCTGGTAGTCCTTGAAAGCCACAGCATAGACCTGGACTCATCTTCAGAGCATAAACTTTTTCATAAAACATTACTTTAAATGTTTCAGCAAACAATTATATTTTGGATGAAACTACAAAACAGGTCTGAATTTTTACGATAAAGCATAAGAACTGAACTACAGTGGGTGCTTTGGGCCACCATGACAAGGTCCCTAAAGGGTATGTGCTTACTGCCCTGCCATTAGCATTAAGCTATGCCATGCAGCTTCTAAACAGGGTAGCAGGCCACTCTTGCCTATCCTCTTGTGAGACTTCCTATATCTTCACAGTTGTTCTTTGTGGGTATTTTTGTTTGTTTGTTTGTTTGTTTATTTTTGGTTTTTTGCTGGGGCATTGAACCCAGGGTCTTGCACATGATAGTCAAGCATATTACCACTGAGCTGCATTCTCAGCCCTAGGACTTTACATAAGGAAACATATACTGGCTTTCTTTCCTCTTATCAATCCCCCACAAGTCGAATCCCACCATTTCCTTCCTTGACATGAAGAATAATAGGTCACAGATTGAAGGGGTGATGGTGAAAGGAGCCTTCTGACAGGGCAGCTAAACTCCACAGGGTAGCAGTAACAAGAGATAAGAAAGAGATAAGAAAGGCCACCATCCTCAGTGTTTGTAGGTCCTAAAGCTCTTCCCTGTAAGACCTGGGTTCTACTTCTCAGTGTGATGAAAAGCTAAATCTCTTCAGAAATTCCTTCTAAATTGTACTAAAGTAAGCCTCTTCTGCTTGATTATCACTTCCCAGGTAATCCCCAAATTCATCTTCTTTTTATTAAGGGAGACAATGAGAAAGCAGGCATCCATACACAGAATATCTTTTGGTTGCCCTGCAAGATGACTGCCATTCCTGACTCTGTTGTCTTGGCATATATGTGAATCAACCTCCAGTTCATTTATAATTTTTTTTTCACATGGTTGAATATCTGTATGGAGGCTCTGCATTAAGCTTCAGGAGGATGTAAAGATTAGGAGAGAAGGCTAAAGAAATTCACACCATCAAAAGAACACTTCCCAATGAGGTATCATTTAAATGAGCTTCAAGGGATGGGAAGAATTTCATTAGGTAGAGATTACAGTGTGGGAGAGGCATTCCAAGGGAGAAGGATCACCATAAGCAAGCATTCTGTGAATGATGGGATGGTGGGAAATACCTAACCAAAGAGCACAGGGCATATACAGGAAATGAGGATAGGTCCTCCAGGATATATTATGGAAATGGTGGGAAAGAGAGATATTGGAAAGGTTTTAGAGTTAGGCTCAAGGGTTTTTGACTTTATTTAACTAGCAGGGAAGCATCACTACATGTGTAAATGCAAAGTGATGCTATGAGAGCAGTGTCTTAGAAAGATTAATACAGGGAAGCAGGAAAGGAAAAAAGACCTTGCAAATGAGACAGATTAAGGTACTACACAGGAAGCAAAGGAAATGAATGGTAAGATGTGGCCTTTTCCCTCAAAAATCACATTCTCAGATAAACTAAAATTAACCACCGCTATGACATGCTTCCTTGCTGTTTGGTCCAGTTTGAGTACTTTATTTTATTTTTTTAACTTATTTTATTCATATATTTATTTATATGTGGTGCTGAGAATTGAACCCAGTGTCTCACACATGCTAGCCACACACTCTACCACTGAGTCACAACCCCAGCCCTTGAGTGCTTTGTTAAATGACTCTGACTATACAACTTCCAAACACATTTTCCCCCCACAGGTGCTGTATTCTGTGGCACACTGTAGCCCTGAATTTTGAACACTTGTGACCTGCAGCCGTTTCTCCTTTCCTTGTATTAATGCCCCTTCATTCATAGGAGGGAAAAAGAAAAGGTTCACAAAAATAGCCTTTTTCTTAGGATGGTCTTTCATTTCCCTTTCCTTACTTTATTTAGCAAACCAGGCCTTTACAGGGTAGCAAGGCTCAAAGCTGCCATAGCCAACCTCTCCCGACTCCCAAATCACCTGTGCTAATTTGCCGAACAGACTTCTGAGATTACAAGTAAATATCATTTAGGAAGAAAAACATGCCATCTCTATGGCAACCTGAAAGTCGGAGAGGGAGCCCACCTTGAAATCACCAAACAATGGTCTCTTTGAGAAGTCTCTAGGGCCTGAGTTAGACAATCTCCTATTAAGAGGTTGGATGCTTTTAGTGTATCCGCTTTTCAAACCCACAAATATAAGCCCCAACTCTTGTCATTCCTATGTAGGTGGTCTCTTTTGTTTCTACAACTCATTGAAAAATAAAGCTGTGGTGATAAAGAAATAGAGAAAGTTCATTCAAAGTTCATTCAATAATCATTCAGTGATGATTATTGAGCACCCACTGGGTGAAAATAACTATGTTAAATATTATAGGGACAGACACCATGATAAAAACTACAAGGTCTTACCCCTTGAGATGTCAAGATCCACTTAGGGAGAACCTTGGGAACAAAAGAGGGAGTGACCAACATTATCATCTACTCATTTTGCAATGACAACTGTAGGAGACCCTGGTGTTAGAGAGATCAGATGCTTGGATTTCCAAAGCAGTTCTGATGACATTCACTGCCTATCCCACCTAAATGATCACAAAATGTCCAAGAAATTTCAACACTTTAGAATTCAAAGTATATGTTCCAATTGTTTCTGTACCTGAAAGGATATAACACTTCTCTAACAGAGAACCACCCCAGTGTTTGGTTCAGAAATAGAATCACTCTGCTTGTTTATTCATTCAACCCATATTAATTGAACACTTCCACATGTTACATGGATACAGTGGTGAACAAGACAGATAAGGTCCCTGGTCTCATGGAGTTTATGATCTGGCAAGATGATATATACTCCGACAATACAAAGAAACCAGATAATTATAGATAATGGCTACAAACAATAAAGGAAATCACAAGATGATGTGATAGTATAGGTGGTCAGGGAAGGCTTTACTGAGAAGATGACATTGTGTGGACACCTGATGGTAAAGTCAGCTACACAAAACTCTTAGGAGAGAAAGTTATGAATAGAGGGAACAGCAAACAGTTTCAGAGGTAGATAACAAGACTGACTATTGGACAGCTACTATTCAAATTCTTTACGTACTGAAGTTATTTAATTGTCACCAAAACCTCCTGAAATAGATACTTTAAATAACTTAATTTTTCAGAAGAGGAAACAAAGCCAAAGAGAAGATGCAAGACTCATCTATGGTCAACAGCTAATAAATCATGGCAGGCCAGGGATTGAAATCTGGGCCATCTTGCTTTGAAGTCTGTATCTTTTCCATATGGGAGGAGAAGTGTTCAATATAAGAATTGACTTTAGAGTTGGCATTTGCATAACACAAACTTTAAAGTCTTACAAAAGAGCCTAGGAAGTTAGAGGGCTAACCCAGTATCTGGGCTCCTAGGAAGGAAGGAAGTTTGGTGAAAGAATACATTTCATATTGGATCAGATTTAAAACATAAAATTTTGATCTAAGAATCATCTCTGAGTACCTACACTTACACTTAATATAACATTCAGCAATGTCAGGGGGAAAGCCAGGAAATACCAGAGTATAAAGATATTAGCCCTTCTTATAAACTACAATCATAAATCCAAGTTTCTATCACCTACATAAAGAGCTCTCCAAGAAAAACAGTCTGGTTAAATGAGATAAGTGTGAAGAAGCTGGCAACATGTCATCAATTCAGTCAGTTCAGAGATGTAATCATTATTCTTCATTTCCCTGGAATTTTTCATCTGTAATACTTATCCATTAGATTAACATGAGTAAAAAAAAAATCATGTTTCATCTGAAAAAAAACCCCTCAAAATGACTGCAAACATGACCAATTGTCTTCATGATATAACAAGAAAGAGTAGAAAAGTCTTTTCCATTCATTTGAAGGGGGAAAAAAGGAGAGTTTTGACCTCAATAAATACTTTTTGTTCACATCACCTCATTCTGGACCTTCTTCCATTCATTTTTAGCTGTCTGAGATTTTAGCATTATCACTTTAATATACACACATATCTACAAAACAACATATACAGATAATTCATGCAGTGAGTGCTTACAATGACTGGTAGACAGCATGAAAATATTCAAGGCTAGGACAAGAGAAAAAAAAGAATATTAGAGCTGGAAGACATCTGGTGGAGGTTTTTAGTTTTTGTTTGTTGGTTGGTTTTGTTTGTTTGTTGGTATTGGGGATGGAACCCAGGGGCACTTAACCACTGAGCCACATCCCCAGGCCTTTTTATGTTTTATTTAGAGACAAAGTTTCAGTAATTTGCTTAGGGCCTCACTAAATTGCTGAGGCTAGCTGTCAACTTGTGTCTTCCTGCCTCAGCCTTCCAAGTCACTGGGATTACAGGCATGTACCACTATGTCCAGAGAATTTTATCAGAATACATATTAGGAATGGGACTGTACAAGGTTCCAAACCTGCAACCAGCAGGATAGGCCAAGGCTCATCTTCCTGCTATGTCACAGTGTGGAGTCCAGAGCTAGGTGGCTTCTCAGTAAAATCCTGATGAAATTATTTGAGTCCATCTCAACTTTGACCCTATAATGTTATTCCAATCTGGAATCTGATAAAATTTCACTTACTCCCCGGCCTCAGTTTCCCTACTTGATAACCACTGAGATAGAACACTGAAAAACATAGACTATCACTCAAATAAAATTGCTTCTGTGGGGCTGGGGCTGTAGCTCAGTGGCAGATTGCTTATCTTGCATGTGTGAGGCACTGGGTTTGATCCGTAGCACCACGTACAAATAAACAAATAAAATAAAGGCATGCTGTCCATTTGCAACTACAAAAATTTTTTAAAAAATTGTTTCTGTGATTTCTCATTGCTTTTTAGGATGAAGTTTAACTTCTTTAACATGGCATGCAAGATGTTCGCTCATCACCTTCATCAACCTTCCTTCTTCACTAGAACTCCCTCTCTTTCATCCCATGCCTTCTGCAGGCAATGCTATTTATCCCTGTAATGACACTTCAGGCCTAGCCTACTGGTTTCAGGTTTGGGATCTTTCCTTGCTTCTTCCTTTCCCCCTTCTCCTGAATAATGCTAACTTGCCATTTTTTTTTTCCTTGGGGACTTTTAGGAAAGTAACTCTGGCAGTTAAGTACACAGAATAGGGGTTGGCCAGAGATTGGGAGCCCTTCAATTGGAAGGCATTTTAGAGTCTTGTAACCTTTATAACACAAAGGCCTATTAAAATAGTTGTGACCTATCTCCAAATAATTTGTTACAAATAACTGTTAAAGTACCAAAGTTTAAAAATGATTGAAGGTAGATTTAACGTTATTCCTAAATAATATAGCACTCAGGTTCTCTAAGAAATCTTACATGACATGTCCCCTGATACATACGCTGCCCTAGATGCTTTCAGCATCTTTGTGTATGCCAGTTAGAACTCTGTACTGGACTTTTCAGATTTCTTGTCATTCTTCTCTACTGGGCCATGAGTTCCTTGAAGGCAGGGTGAATATATTGTCATTTCTGTATTTTCAGTGCTGGGCTGAGCCCCTGGCAAACATTTGTTTAATGGGAACATGAACACTGACATGTAGTAAACGAAGAGTAAAGAGTAAGAATTTCTTTGAGGAATAATATGACTTTACTTTGTTTCACCTGCAACACTGAAGCAGACCTAAATTCAATGGATAATGACTTTTAAGAACTTTTCTTATCTTCTCATTCTGTTGGTTATAACTCAGTTGATATTGTGTTGGACATGGGAGACTGCAAACATAATAAAGCAGAAGTGTTTCTTCATCAATCTTTTCCTCTGAATTCTATCTATGAACTGAAAACACAACATAAAATATGGGTAGAATAAAATGGCAGAAATGGAAAGTTGGGAGTCCTGATCCTTTCTAGAGGGTGATGTTTCTAGACCAGGCATGCAGAGAGGGCATATACTCAAAAGATCTTTAGAATCATAAGGAATGGTTCTGTACTAGAGATAAGCAGTTTAAACATGGTTCAAAACAGAGTAGAACCCCAACCCCTTCTGGAAGCAAATCTTTCAATAGTTCTCAGAATATATTATCTCCAAGTCTTTGCTCATCAATTATTCTCTCCCCTTCCTGTATCATCAACCTTTCCTTCTCCTTTTCTACCTCCTAAAAATGTGTGTTATTTCCTTTAATCCTCAAATCAACTCTATGAAGTAGACAATATCATTATCTTCATATTAGAAAGAAGAAAGTTGAAGGCCATAGAATGAAGTAAATTATACAAGGTCACCCAGATGGTCAGTGATCAGAGTTGGGACTCTAATCTAGATCTGTTAACACCAAAGCCCTTACCTTTAATCACCCTGCTAATATTGTCTTCTTATCTAACTCAAGCAAGCTGTAATTGCAGGTTTTTTCCTATTTTCCTATCTTCCAAGGTAATGGAGGTTAACCATCTATACTAGTTGTGCAATTCTTTTCCCTGTACTAGGAGATTCATGGTTATGTCTAGCCCTACTCACTTTTTCTTGGAATTAAACACAGATGGTTTAGCATTTAGATTCTATTTAGCAGATCTTTAGTTAAATCAGACAAACTTGGAAAAACATGTAAGTTCCTACTAGATGCTCATTCTGTGTTTCTGGCTCAATACAAGTTCCTGTCTTAAAGTGGGAGCAATGCATAAATATAGAATGTAAGAGTCGGGAGCAAGTGAGCAAATGTGTTATTTATTTTATATGGCCATAAGTTCAGGATTATAGGGGCTGTCATCATTTGCCTTTGGAAAGTACAGTTTTCTGTGAAATACTACCTGCATAACATATTTGTAGATAAGGAATTAAGAAGTTCCATGTGTATATCTTACTTGGGCAGAATCAACAGAGGTGATTCAGAATTGTTATATTCAGAGCAACTCTTAGAAGAATGGAAACAGCTGGACAAAAGTCATTCACTTCAAAAGAGAAGTATTTCTAGGTACACCAATAGCTGTGTCAATCATATTTGGAGGCAAGCAGATATTTGGGGGTCTGTGTGGTAGCTAGCACTGAATGGCTTCATACAACTGGTAAATGGTCATGAAACCCAGAGATATATCTAATTTTCTTTCATTTCAATTGGTAAGATTCACCACCTCCTTTTATTCATGTCAAGATCCAAAGGTCTCACTTTTCCATTCTGTTCAACTGTGACTCTCTCTGAACACGAAGTTATCAACCACTCAATTAATCTAATGTCTACCATGAAAACAATGTTTTGGGGAACACTAGGACATATCATATAAGACAGCATTGGACTCTCTCAAAAGCTTACAAAGGGCTCATATTTGGGTGAAAAGAATAACTCACATGAGAAGATTATTAGAATAATAATCTTCTGCCTGAATCTATGACATGCTAAATGAGAATGTGAACAGGTGCATAGGATTTCAGAAGGGAGAGCACAGAGATCAATGTTTTGGGGTGAGGAAAGTCAAGGCAGTATCATGAAGGAGTTGCCACTTGAACTCTTGAGGGACCAGGGGGTTATCATTTATAAAGTCTAAGGAAGGGATTTATAAAAAAATTGTATTTATAAAAATTACAAACAAGATGGGGAATGATTGATTGGAGAGAGAAGGATGAGTGTGGAAAATGAGTCTGGGGCCAGGTCCTGGAGGACTTATGTTTACAGTAAAGAGTTTAACTTTTATCTTATAGATTGAAAATGAAAGCTATCATGATGATAGTCTACAGGATATTGCAAACATTGATTTACCATTTTTAATTTTGTGGAAACCAGTCCCCCTGACCCCTCCATGCAATATTTAATTATTCTTCTGCTATCATTTTTAATTCTGTTTTCAAGGATTTTTCCCCTTATGGTTGATTAAAATAATATATTTATGGCATGAACCCCTAGCTCTAGGGCCTTTATCCCTTAGCAGTCACAACCTGAAAAGTCACTAAGGCCTATCACACTGTACTCAGCTTAATTAACTGTGCAAATAGATTGTTTCTCTAACACAAAAATTATCTTGAGAGAGAAATACAAGGATAGAGAGGGAAGCTGTGAGAAGCAGAAGCCAGAAGACAAATTTATCTCACTCAGGAAGCCATACTGGTTATCATAACAATAACAAATATTTATAGAGGGCTTTCATCCTGAAGAATCCCAGAGCCCCAGAGCAATGAATGCTTGTGGTAAATAGATTAAAGGAGCTACTCAGCCATCCGAGAGAGGAAACCCTCTCTCTCAGGCCCAGTGCACTAAGTCATTCCTGGGACAGCATTCGATTTTAGCAAAGGGATTTTAAAGGAAGCTGGATGGAACTTCCAAGTCATAAAACCTAGACAGCATGCACAAAGAACACCTCAGAATCTTTTCACAGGAGAGCCTGGAAGTAACAGGCATGCCCATAGTCATCTTAAGTCCCTTGCTTTAAGATCACAGCAGCTTCAGAAGCCAGTGAAAGCTCACTGTTTTGAGATAAAAGAAGTCATATCATCAGACGTTGTTTTAAATCTAAACCATAGGTTTAACTTACTGACAAACACTTCTAAATAAGTTAATTCAGTAAGTATTTTGTGAGCGTATTACAGAAGAAGAGCTTATAAGCTCTTCAGAAATTCAAGACATGCATTAATAATAATACAAATGTTGTTCCAGTTCCATGTTTACATATAACATTAAGTAACTCTGTGATCTTGGATGAGTCATTTGACATCCTTGGATCACAATTTCATCAAACTAGTTGTGTGTGTGTGTTTGTGTGTGTGTGTGTGTGTGTGTGTGAGAGAGAGAGAGAGAGAGAGAGAGAGAGAGAGAGAGAGAAAGAGAGAGAGAGAATATACAGAGAAAAAAGTGCTATTTAACTCTAGTTACTGTTTTGCCTGCCTGGAGGAGTGGTCACAAGTCATTTGGCTTGAGGTTCCCTTTGAAAATCTGAGAAATACAATTAGAACTTTGAGAAATACAATCAACTAAATATTTCAGAGATTCCCCTTAATGATAAGTTTAATAAAACATTTTAAAAGAGGAGCAGACTGCAAGAAAGCAGAACTTGGACAAATGCATAAAACACTGATTTATAGGGATAAAGTAAATCATAAAGGTCACATAGTCTAGTGGTTTTCAAATGATTCCATGGAGGGTCAAAGTTCCTTCGGAGTACTCATGTTCCACCAAAGGGACCAAGAGGGCTAGCCTCCCAATCCAATGATGAGATGTCCTCTGTAACATCCTTACTATTTTTGAAAAATAGTAAAATAGCCTGTGTTGAAGTAACTACAATTACTGGGAATGCCTTTCCTCTCAGGGTAGCCTGTTGCTCCTTTGGAGAACTCAGACTACTAGATGGCTTTTTATTCATATTGAGCTGAACTTCATTTCCTGTAGCTTCAACCTATTGATCCTAGCTCTAGACATGTAGCAATATTGAACAAGATCAACCCCTTTCTCTCCATGACAAGCCTTCAAATATGTAAAGACAGATTTTTTGTAATATTTTTTAGTTGTCAATGGACCTTTATTTTCTTTCGAACCCAGTGCCTCACACATGCTAGGCAAGTGCTCCACCACTGAGACACAACCCCAGCCCTAACATAGATAATTTGTCCTGAAGTCTCTTCCTTTCTGGTCTCAATAGCCCCACTTTTTCCCAGGTGTGCCCTCAAATCCTAAGCCATTCTCTTCTGAACACAAGTCAGATACTTTGTGCTAAAGGGTAGCCCAGGACTGCCCTTAAACCTTGAGGTATATTTTAACATCAAGTTCAGAAAAACAGAAGGCAATCAAGTCAATTTGGTGTAGAGATTATGCAATATTTACTTCTATTTATGAAATGTGAAATTACAGTAACTCAAAACAAGGATAAATTTCTAAAAACTCTGTGGCTGAAGAGAACTGCACTAGCACAGGGCAGAGTGCACTGTATGTGTGTGTGTGGGGGGGTGATATATGTCCTACTAGAAGGCACAGACATAAAGCAGGATTATTACTTGGTAGAGATGTCATAAAGAAGAAACGGTGGGATAAGCAAAAACTTTCCCCCATTCTTTTTGAGCCTTGAAAGTCCATGATTCCATGAATCAATTACATCCAACAATAGCTTATGAATCTCTACCATTTGAGATGATCAGAACTTCTTCAGAGGTCTTCAAGAATTGAGTTAGTGGCCGCACACAGTGGTGCAGACCTGTAATCTCAGCAACTTGGGAGGCCGAAGTAGGAGGATGGCAAGTTAAAAGCCAGCCTAAGCAACTTAGTGAAGTTCTAAGCAATATAATGAGACCCTGTCTCAAAATAATAATTAAAAAATACAAAAGTGCTGGGGATGTTACCCAGTGGCTCAGTGGTTAAGCATCCTGGAGTTCAATCCCCAGTAGAAAAAAAGAGTTGAGTTAGTAAAGTTCCCACAAGGATTCTAGTGGGCATTTAGGAATGTAACACCATAGCAGCGTTTGTGGTTGCATACAAGATCTTTTCCAATAGGAAAGGAGGTAATCAAAATAAAAAGTAGAGGATTTATTATTTCAGCTCCCAAACACAGGAAAAACTTGCCCCCAAAACACAATACTAGTAAGTAGAAGAGTGAGGCTTGGAAACTGGATGTTCAGACCTCAGAGCCTGTACAAATACCAGGCACTTGGATGTGCATCTTAAATTCAGAATCTGCCTGCCTGCTACCTGTAAAGGAGCCTTCAAAGGTTCTTCATTCACCTCAGACACTCTGTCTGGGTTTGGGTGGTATAATGACTTGCATTTTATTCTGCTCCATTTGTTCTAAGTCTTTAAAGTTGTGCTTTGACTTTACTATTCTGATAGGGAGGTCTTTTTAGTTTGGCATATTTCACTCCCCCATCACAGTAGCCTCTTTTTTTTGTTTGTTTGTTTTTGTTTTTGGTACCAGGCATTGAACTCTGGGGCACTCAGCCACTGAGCCACATCACCAGCCCTATTTTGTATTTTTTAAATTTAGAGACAGGGTCTCACTGAGTTGCTTAGCACCTCACTGTTTCTGAGGCTGGCTTTGAACTCAAAATCCTGTCTCAGCCTGCTGAGCCACTGGGATTATAGGCGTGCACCACCATGCCTAGCTCAGAGTAGCCTCTTGACAATCCTAATCAAGATTGCAGAATGCAGAGCAAATTAAAAGAGACTTTGCCTATATCCTTAAAATACCCTTTTCTTCCATAATCAATTCAAG
>NW_026000261.1:6494742-6504663 GCF_001458135.2 Marmota marmota marmota | reverse complement strand
CAGAAGGATCACAAAGTTGAGTTCAGCCTCAGCAACTTAGTGAGACCCTCAGTAACTAAGCAAGACCTTATCTCAATATAAAAATAAAAAGGGCTGGGAATGTAGATCAGTGGCATAGCACCCCTGCATCCAATTCCTAGTAACAAACAAACAAACAACCTCTTCCAAAGAGCTTGGACTTTCCATTATAAATTCTTATGCAAGAACTCAATTATTATCTTCACACCTATATTCTTAACAGAAATATCCAGTATATAAAACACATTTTTCCTATGCATTATTGTCATCTGATCCTCACAACAACCCTGAGACTTAGGTAAAGTGTTTTGTTGTCATTTCTGTTTTACAGGAAAAAAAAAGAAATTAAGGCGCAATGAAGGCAAGTTACATTCCCCAAACTTACCTACACTTGGATTAGAGGTAGTACCAAAACAAATTTTTATGACTCCCAGTCTAAAGTGATTTTTCATCATACTATGCTGCAGACTGCCACTTTAAGCCAGAGGGTCCCCAAAAAGGGCACTTTTGAAATTATCTTCACATTATTTCAATCTTCTATTTAACTGCAGCTCATTATCTGGCTAAGGAAATCTGTCTTTACAATTACAATTCTCTGACCCAAAAGGATATTAATTTCCTTCTACTTAGTCATTGAGGAGTTTCTCTCTGCCTCTTCTGTTCTCGTTGTACATTAAAGAAGAATGAAATTATTGGAGGAAGAATGTGGGGAGGCACCTGCTAATCTATTTTGTTTACTGAAATTCAATGGAACCAGTTTGAATCCCTTCATGAAAACATCAGAGCCTCCTCCCTGAGGCCTTACCATTGTAGTTTTGTTTACCCTGCACCTTTTGTTTGTATCTTCCTGCCTGGAGAATTGATCACTCTGTTATTGTCTATTGTAATCCTCTAGGAGTATATTGTTCCACAAATTTCCCTTCTTCAGAGATTCTGTTTTGCAGATCTACATGGCTAGGGGATATATAGTGTATGACATCAGTGTTATATGTGCCTATGTCTTCTTTTTAGTTAAAAAAAAAACAATGTGTTTTGCCACTTTAGAATTAACCAGGTCCAAATTCCATCAAAGCAGCTCAAGAATTAGGAAACACTTTATCTAGGAAGAAGATAAAAGAGACATGGACTCATTTCAAAGATCTATAGAACCTGCAACATCAAACAGGTGTTAGAGACCCAGCATGTTCTCAACCAACCTTTAGAAATTATTAATTTCTGAAAATGGGATAATGAAATATGCCTAGTTCATAGGGTTACTGTGAAGTTTAAATGTATAATATACACACAGCATTTTTCACACTGTCTAACACCAGAGGAGGCTCTCAGTCAGTGGTGGCTGGTGCTCTCCCACTTACTCCTACACTTACTCTAAAAAGACATGAAAGAAAACTTAGACCAGTAGAACAAATCCCTGTGTCTTTAATGACGGGACAATGAAGAATCCAGTTGTTATCTGTTAAGCTATACTTACACAGGACTCAGGCAGATCATTTGGATCAGTGATTCGAATTCTTGGACTGAGACCCATAGTAAGAAATGCATTTTACATTGTTTCATAAAATCAATCATTCCCAGAAATGCCATTGGAAATTTTCAATGTATACTATTAAAACATTGTCCATTTTGTTCTATTACATTAGTAAACAAATGCTAGTCAAGATCTAAAACAAAGGATTTTTAAAAATGGGTTTCAACCTGCAGTTTACATATTCCCAAAACTCCATTTCCATTAACCAAGAACAGAAACAGTGTTCAGCAGTAATACTATCTAGATTATTGGTACTACTCATCCTTCACATTTTTATTTTTATTTTTTTTTGTACCAGGGATTGAACCCAGGGATGCTTTACCACTGAGCCACATCCCCAGGCTTTTTTAAAGTAGTTGATAGACCTTTATTTTATTTATTTATACACAGTGCTGATAATAGAACCCAGTGCTTCACACATGCCAGGCAAGTGCTCTACCAATGAGTCACAGCCCCAGCTCCCCCATCCTTTTTTCATATTTTATTTAGAGACAAGTTCTCACTATGTTGCTTAGGGCTTTGTGAAGTTGTTGAGGCTGGCCTCGAATTTGTGATCCTCTTGTCTCAGCCTCTGAGTCACTGGATTACAGGCATGTGTCATCATGCCTGGCTCATCCTTTTAACTGAAATGTTTCTTTTGAAAATATTCCCTGATCTCTCAAGTCTGGAGTTAGCTCATGATCCTTTGTCATATGCTGCTTTCTTTTCAGAGTACTTACTGTAGTTGATAAATATATTTACTTGTGTGGTTTTATTGTGTGTGTGTGTGTGTGTGTGTGTGTTAATATGTATCTTCCTCAATAGCACCTAAGGTCCACAAGGGCAGGGATTTTGTTCATTTTCATTAGTATATTTTAGCATCTAGTCCAGCCCATTACTTAATGCATAAGAAGTACTCTATAAATCCATGCTGAATGAATAAACAAACTAACAAATGAATAAATAAAGGTGTTCATAGTCTTATGTAAACCTGGTTTCACTTAACCTACAATGAAATAATTTGTTGGTTTTAAATTCCAAAACGAAAGATTTGCTGAGGTTCCATTACAAACTGTGTCCTCCCATAGACTGTAAGTTCCAAGAGTGATAGGGTCATGTCTGATTTTGTTCTTCAGTGTACCCCAGAATCAGTCCAGTACCTAGCAAACAGCAAATGATTCACAAAGTCTTGCTGCATTAATACTAAACAAATAGGTAGGACCTCTGGAACATTTTCAAATTTCATGAAAAGTTTTCAAGATGAACCTAATGATTACAGATGACCTCACAACCCAGCCTTTATCAGTACATGTATCACAGAATTTCAGGGGTGAAAGGGATCCTACCCACTAATCAGGGTTAGCAAACCTTTTCTGTTTAGGATCAAATAATAAATGCTTTGGCTTTGTAGGCAACTTCTCAACACTGCCATTGTAGTGAAGAAACAACCACAGATACTTAACTGGATCTGGCTGCAGTTTTCTGACTGTAAGCCTAGTCCAATTCTAATTCTGATATTTTATAGGTGAAAACTGAGCGGGACCCTTTCCCCCAAAAGAGGAAATGACACCATTTAAGGTCACACAGCTAATAAATGAAAATGGGGATCCTCAATTCCCAATTTTCCTGTGATCACATGGCAGTCATGCTTGCTTGAGTCCTAATATTGGTACCACCCCACCTTGTTTACTGAAGTTAAGGGGCTCTATCTTAAATTTGGTATGCAATGGGGTTTTTAATTTTACTTTCTATTTTACCATCCATATAGTCTGAAAGTCTTGGAGGTTATCAGCTTTACAAAGAGAGTATACAATTCTCTTTTGCTCAGATTCCAGGAGTTATATACCCATAGGTTCTCTGAACAAATAGTTCTGCCTTCTATAACATTAGGTCTTGATGGGCTAATAGGAGGTGGAAGCTCTTTTATGTCATGTCCTTCCATAAACTTTACCGAAATATGTCACAAATCATTCAGTAGCAAATATTTACTGAGTTCTGGGGCTGGGTCTATGGCTCAGCGGTAAAGTGCTTGCTTCACACATGTGAGGCACTGGGTTTGATACTTAGCACCACATAAAAATAAATAAAGACATTTAAAAAATTCACTGAGTTCCTACTACACAGGCTGCACTAAGCCAGGGTTGCAAAGGAAGGGATGGTAAGGATGCGAATATTAGTAGCAGCTAACTTCTTTGAATTCTGACAATATGCCAAGTACGTTATGTATAGTTTCTCTAAAACCTCAATATGGTGCTTCAAGGAAGAATCAATTAGACCAAATTGTGTCTGATCCACATCCAAACTCTGGGCTCTCTCTAGTATTACTTCTGTTCTTTAAGGCTGCAGATTCCAAAACACCCTTCAAAGGATGGGAGATGAAGAATTTAAAGCTTCTGGAATGGAACACTAGTATGCATTCATATATGTTCTTATCACTTACCACTCCCCTCACATGCTCACCCATGGCCATATTTTTGTATCTCTGAACTCACTGAACCTCTCCACATTCCCTCAACAAGTGATGACCTTGCACACTGCTGTGTCTTTACATAGGCTGTCCATTTTCCTGGGATGCTGCCCACTAATGGCCTCTATTCTAACAAGAGTCAGCTCAAATGTTACATCATCCATGACACTTTCCAGATGCCACTGGAGAGGGAAAATCAGTTTCTCCTCCATGCTCTCCCAACACTTTGTTCAAACTTCTATACTTCGATCTAGTAAAGAATTTGTTCCCTGGTTTATCATACTTATTATGAACTCTACTGAGACAGAGGCTGTCTTACTAATTTCCCTTTGAGAATAATATCTATTGTGTGTTTTTAATACAGAAAAGCATTAAAAGGGAAAAACAGAATGATAATTCATCTCCCAGAAACCCCTTTTGGCCTTTAAAGATGAAAGCAATATATGAACATGGTAGGAAAATTCAAATTGTACAAAAAATGTACAAAATCAAAATTAAAAATCTTCTACTAGCTGACCCTTATCACAGAAGAAATTTTTTTATAATACTTTCTTTCCTATTATACTAGAAATACATCAGTATGTATGTCAAAATTTATGCATTATATAAGGTATGTTATTAAGACATTTTCTTTTTTTTCCTAAAATTTCAGTTTATATACCTTATTTTTTTTCCACTTCATTATATATCTGAGACATTTTTTCAAATCATCACATATAGTTTAGCCTCATTCTTTTAAGTAGCTGTAAAGGATATTATTTGGAATGAGTAAATTCGTTAACTCCAGTTGTTAACGAATTTACTCATTCTGTGGACATTAGGATTTTCTCAATCTTTTTTGTTTGTTTTGGTACTGGGGATTGAATTCAGCGGTTCTCTACCAGAGTTACATCCCTAGTTATTTTTATGTTGAGACAGATTCTCACTAAGTTGCCTCAGCCTCCTGAGTTCCTGGGATTATAGGAGTATACCACCACCCCTGTCTCTTCTCGAACTTACTATTAACAACTGTCACTGCAACATAATTTCATTTAGTAACTCCTTGTGGATGTGAGAAAGAACTATATCTCATTGAACCAAAGACTCATCCCAATTTCAGAGATATTCAAATGTGCATAAAATGCAGATCTATTAAGTAAATATATGTCACAGAATCAATAAAATATGGTATGTTTGTGGAATAGTCACCAAGAAGTAGAACTGATAGATCCAAAGAGTATGTGAGTATAAATTTTGACACATATTACCCGATTGCCCAAGAAAAAGGCTACATCAACTTCCATTCTCACCAACAGGGAATGAGAGTGACCATTTCCTCACACTCTTGCCAACACTTGGCAAGAGCCAACTTTTTAATTGCCAAGAAAAGAGACTATACATAGCTTACATTCATGAAGTACAGTTTGAAAATCACTGCAATAAATGCCTTCTCCATATTTCAGCCTGGAGATACTCTGATTTCTTGCAAAATTTCAACAACAAACTGGACTCAGCAAGTTAGAAATTTCTAAGTACAAGTCAATTCAAAAAGGAAGTCTCCATTCAGAGCAGCATTTCTGAGCCAAAGCACAGCAAGACGAACAATAAGGACAGATGTAGTTTTGGACATTTTATACAAGAAAAACACTTCTCTCTTCCCACAGGCACAGCTGAAACCACTCAGATTTGAAGCAAGAGTTCAGCTATCTCTGTTCTCTCTCCTTTCTTTGCTTAGCTGATTGCCGTCTTTGATTTCTAGATCCTTGTTCCAGTCAGCCCTTAAATCTGACCTAAATCATGTATCTTCTGGGAAAAGATCTATCTCGTCAAGGAAAGTGCTTTGTTCTTTCTCATTTTATCCATTTATCTTGACATCTAGATAGCAAAAGCCTGCTTGAGACCAATGTACTTTCATTTGACATAACAGTTTTGATGGTTCGTTGTTGTTGTTCTCTTGGTGTTGGGATGGGTGATTCTTTAATTTCATATAGTTCCCACTACCTATATAGTTTACCAAGAGTGAGGTGGCTACCTGGTGCAACTCCTTCCTTGAGATAAGTAAGCTCATAGGGATCTTCGACAGAGTGACCACTTAATCAAATGCACCAGAGAAGAGCAAAATTCAACAAGTATTTATTGAGCAATTACTGAATATCAGGTGCTGTCTTCAGTGCTAATGGTACAATAATGAACAATATATCCCAAATCCCTACCTCTGTGTCTCTGTGGAGCGTGTGTGTGTGTGTGTGTGTGTGTGTGTATGTGTGTAGGGGATGGAGTGGGAAGGACACAAACAATAAAGAAACTAAAATATACAGGATGGCAGGGGGTGACTAGTGCTATGGAGAAAAATAAAGTAGGGAAAAAGGATAGGGGATACCAGGGATTAGTTTAGATATAATTCATTGAGTATCTACTGTATGCCATGCCCAGGGTAAGTATGTTCTATACATGATGAAATAAGACTGAGGGAGAACAAAAATGGGATAGAAGTAGGAAGGAAGGAAGAGCACAGGCACACTTAGCTTACCTGTGTTTATGGAACTGGGAACTGAGCACTAGACCTTGAACAGGCTAGGTTAAGTGCTCTACCACTGAGCCTGCCAACACTACAGTTATCTTTAGAATCACATTGAAGGCTGACAGGGGTGGACCAAGAAGGAAGAAGACAAAGTGACCCACTTCTCAGGTTTTCATTATTTAACATTTCCCTTATGAGGGATTTACTTAGTAAGTTATCTAGTAAGATCAGACACATTCCTATTCTGATATTAAACATAATATATCACCTAAAGGCAAATCTATATCCTTTTGGATAACTCCTCTTTTTTCCAATCACACAATAATTAAACATACAGAGAAGAATTTGAGTGTCAAAAAGTGTGTCCAGTGCTAGGGGTTGTATGTGTAAAAAAAATTAATAAAATGAGCAGCGCAAAGTGGCACATGCCTTCAATCACAGCTACTTGGGAGGCTGAAGCAGGAGGAATGAGAGTCTGAGGCCAACCTGGGAAATTTAGTAAAACTCTGTCTTAAAATAAAACAAAAACGGTTGCAGATGTAGTTCAGTACCTAGCATTCATGTGGCCCTGGGTTCACTCACAAGCATCACAAAAAATAGTAGTATTAATAGTAATAAGTAAATAGGCAGATAAAATGAGTAAGTGCTGTGGAGAGTTATGGGTTAGATCATTGTAGGCTATGACAGAGGTGCTACATGGAAAAAAGGCAAACATAGAAGCAGGGAAAGAAGAGTGTGACTAAGTATAAAAGATGGGGGGAAAAAGAAAGAACAAAAGCAGGGGGAAAAAGTCAATTGGGGCTGCTGCTGAGGTCATGGGAAACAAGTAAAAACGGAATCTCCACTTTGCTTCCTCTGCATAGACTTAAACCCCCACCCTCAAACGAGCATTATCAAAGCCAAGGATTGGCCAAAGAGCTTTTCAAGTGCTTTGCAAAATCAAGGAAACTAATAGTCACTTTTCTCATCAGGGAAGGCTAGGCTTCTCAACATCAAAGAATGGCCCCTCTTTTCAGTGGGGCAGCTTCCCACAGCAGTACCTGGCTCCCTTAATCTCAGTAACTACAATAAATGCACAAGCCCCCTTTTGTGTGGATCTCCTATCTAATCAAAACTAATCACTAAACAGATCTTTGCCTAACATATCTGAGTAACAGAGTCGAAATCTTTACCCAACAGAGGCTTCCAATAAACCCTTGGGAATGAGGAGAAGGGTGGTTGGGCTGTTGGGCTATGGGAAATGATTTCCTTGGTGCTCTGTGAAAACTCTACACTGACAGGAATTAAATCAGATATATCCGAAGGCACTTGGAGAACAAGGATAAAGTCAAAATGTCTGCGTTTAGATTGACTGAGACCAGGCAGATCCAGATACTGACAAACTGAAAATAGCAGAGATATCTCAAAACTTGTTTTCTGATACAGGAGCTAAGGAAGTCTCATAGTGTGTGGGGGAGGGTGCTGTTGTGTGAACTGACAAGAAAGTCCTTAAATTAAAGATGATAAAGCTTTGTCTCTAAGGAAGAGCTAAATAGGCCTCGTTGTGTAAGCTAACTTGCCTAGCAAAATAGTCAAGACAAACCAGGGCTCCAGTAATTGGGACCTATAAATGGCCACCGTTTATTGAGTGTTTATGGAAAACTCTGTGAAGTGGCTCAGATGAGCCATTTATTGTTCAAAACAACCCTATAAAGTATATACTACTATTATTCCAATTTAATACAGGCAGGCATAACTTGGACATAGTATTGGTTCAGTTTTGGACCACTATAATAAAGTGAATCACAAGAATTTTTTGGTTTCCACCACACATAAAAGTCATCTTTACTGTACATTGTAATCTATTAAGTGTGCAATAGCATTATGTCTAAAGACGTGCATACCTTAATTACTAATATTTTATTGCTATAACATGCTATCTTTTGAGACTTTAGTCAACTATAATCGTTTTGCTGGTGAAGGGTCTGGCCTTGATGTTGATGGCTGCTGACTGATTAAGGTGGTGGTTGCTGAAGTTTGTCGTGGCTCTGGTAATATCTTAAAATAAGACAACAATGAAGTTTGCTGCAGAGATTGACTCTTTCTTTCAAGAAATGTTTCTCTGTAGCATGTAATGCTGTTTGACAGCACTTACCCACATTGGAACTTCTTTCAAAATTGGAGTCAATTTTCTCAAACTCTGCCACTGCTCTGTCAACTAAGTTTATGTAATTTTCTAAATCCTTCATCATCATTTCAACAATGTTCACAGAATCTTCACTAGTAGTAGATTCCATGTCAAGAAACCACTTTCTTTGCTCATCCATAAGCAGCTCCTCATGCATTTACTTTTTATCAGGAAATTGCAGCAATTCTGTCACAACTTCAGGCTGCCCTTCTTGTTCTTCTGCTATATTCACATCTGCAGTTACTTCCTCTCCTGAGGTCTTAAACTCCTCAAAGTCATCCACAATGGTTGAAATCAACTTCTTCCAAACTTCTGTTAATGTTGGCATTTTCACCTATCCCATGAATCACTAATGTTCTTGATGGCATATAGAATGGCAAATACTTTCTAGAAGATTTTTGATTTGCTTTGTCTAGATACATCAGAGGAATCACCATCTACGGCAGCTATAACTTTATGAAATATATTTCTTAAGTAATAAGATTGAAAGTAAAATTATTCCTTGAAGCATGGGCCACAAAATGAATGTTGTGCTAGCGGGTATGAAAACAACATTAATCTTGTACATCTCCATCAGAACTCTCAGGTGACCAGGTACACTGTCAAAAAACAGTAATATTTTGAAAGAATCTTTTCTGAGCAGTAAGTCTCAACAGTAGGCTTAAAATATTCATTAAACCATGTTGTAAAGGGTGTGCCATCAGCCAGGCCTTGCTTTTCTATTTATACAGCACAGGCAGAGTAGACTTAGTATAATTCTTAAAGCCTCTAGAATATTCAGAATGGTAAATGAATACAGGCTTCAACTTAAAATCACCAACTTCACTGGACCCTAACAGGTGAGTCAGCCTGTCCTTTGAAGCTTTGAAGCCAGGCATTGACTTCTCCTCTCTAGCTATGAAAAGTCCAGGATGGCATCTTTTTTCCAATATATGGCTGTTTCATCTACATTGAAAATATGTTGTTTAGGTCAGCCACCTTCATCCATTATCTTAGCTGTATTTTCTGGATAACTTGCTACAGTTTCTATATCAGCACTTAGTGATTCCTCTTGCACTTTTATTTTGTTGAGATAGCTTTTTTTTTTTCCTTATGACACACATTGAAACTAGCAGAGGCAGGTTCAAAAGTTTCAGCCTCTACTAGTTTCAAACTTTTGTTCTACAGTTTCCCCACCTTTTCTCAGCCTTCATAGTCTTGAGGGGAGTTAAAGCTTTGCTCTGGATCAGGCTCTGGCTTAACAGAATGTTGTGGCTGGTTTG
>NW_026000261.1:6454588-6494717 GCF_001458135.2 Marmota marmota marmota | reverse complement strand
TCTTCCATCCAGACCAGTAAAACTTTTTCCAAAGCTGTTTCACTTTCTTGTCATTTCTGTGTTCACTAAACTAACAATTTCCTTGAAGAACATTTCCTTTGTAGTCACAATTTGGGTGTTTGGCACAAGAAGCCCAACTTTGGGGCTGGGGCTATAGCTCAGTGGTAGAGCGCTTGCTTAGCACATGTGAGGTACTGCATTTGATCCTCAGCACTGCACAAAAATAAATAAAATAAAGGTATTATATCCATCTATAACTAAAAAGAAATATTAAAAAAGAAGCTTAACTTTCAGCCTGTTTCAACTTTTGACATGTATTCCTCACTTAAGCATAATCACTTCTAGCTTTTGATTTAAAATGAGAGCAGTTCAAGTCTTCCTTCCGTCTGAACACCTTGGAGGCAGCCCATTCTAGGGTTATTGATTGGCCTCATTTCAACATTGTCTTCTTTGGAAAAGGGAGGCCCAAGGAGAGGCAGAGAGACTGGGGAACAGCCAGTAGGTGGAGCAGTCAGAACATACACAACATTTATTGATTCATTTTGCAGTCTAATATGGGTGTGGTTTGTGGCGCTGTGCACAAATAATTACAGCAGTAACATCAAATATCACTGTAATAGATGTAAAAATAGTGGAAATGTTTGAAATATTTGGATTATTACCAAAATGTGACACAAAGACATGAAGTGAGTACATATTGTTGGCAAAATGGGGCCAACAGACTTTCTCAATGCAGGGTTGCCATAAACTTTCAATTTTGTTAAACACACACAAATACACACAATATCTGTGATGCACAATAAGGCAAAGCACAAAAAATGAGGTATGCCTTAGAAAATTCTGACTCAGAAGTTAAGGAAGTTGCCTGAAACCACACCAAAGTGGGTAAGCTGGGGTTCAAACCTTGGATATATCTATTAAATTCCAAAGTGTGTGTTCTTTCTACTTTTTCACACACATTAAATATCTTTATCTGAAATGCTTGGATCCAGACATGTTTTTGATTATTTATTTATTTATTTTTATTTTGAAATGTGTGCATATACATAATGAGATGTTTTGGGGATGAGGCCCAAGTCTAAACAAAAAATTCATTCTTTTAATTTATACCTTAAATACATAACATGAAGGTAATTTTATACATTATCTTTAATGTGCCTGCATTTTGACTGCAACCTATCACATGGGATCAGGTGTGGAATTCTCCTCTTGTGGTGTCATGACAATAATCAAAAAGTTTTAGATTTCAGCTTGGTGGGGTGGTAGACCCATAATCCCAGCTACCCAGGAGGCTTAGGCAGGAGGATCTCAAGTTCAAGACCAGCCTGGGCAACTTAGCAACACTTTTTCTCAAAATAAAATAAGTAAGAAAAGGGCTGAGCTGTAGTTTATGTAGAGCACCCTGGGATCAATCCCCAATCCCCTCTTCCTGAAAAAAAAAATGTTTTGAATTTTGAAGCATTTTGGATTTTGGATTTGAAAGATTCAACGTGTACTCCCTTTCTAGGAATCTAGCTAATGGATGTGATATAGAATTTTCTCGGTCATGTATTTTTTACCTGAAAGACTTTTTCTTATTCTGGTCCTGAGCCTTAATGCAGGAGCCTTCAGTTCATTCCTCTGCCCTGTAATCTTTTTTTCTCTCTCTCTTTAGCCACGAGACTTATTGAGAACTTAAGAGCCTGACTGATTAAAAACTTAAAGCCCACTCCTCTCAAAGAAGTCTTCAAATCCTAGAATGCCCTGGTTGGTAGTTCCTTGTGTACTCCTGACCCTTGCATTTTGGAGAGGGTGACCTAAAGTTTGGAGAGTAGATGTGACAAGCCAAAGGTCAAAGTGTTGCAGAATGGTGAAGTATGCGTCAGGACTAAACCAAGGTATCCTGAATCCCAGTCCAGCACTCTTTTCCCTCCAGTCTCCCTCTCCCTCTTTCTCAACCTCTCCCCTGATTAAGCTGTCCTGATTAAGCCCATTGCAGCCCCCACCCCCCAGTCCATCTTACATACTTCATCTTGTTCATTACTATCCAAAACAGAGCCTCTACATCAGTCAAGCCTGTCACCTTAAGCCCACTTCAGTGCTCATTTACTCTAGAGCCTCTTCACACATATGCATAATGTTTGTGGCTTATAGATTTTCATAACTAGCTTAACCACCTCAGATCCATCATCTCCTTTTTCTTTTATAATCCGCGTATCCCCAAGTGGCCTTAAAGGTGCTTAGTAAACACTGGTTAAATTAACAAATGTTGTCTCCTTGGAAAAAACACAAATATTTGCTAAAAGAATATATTCTTCTCCAAAAGAAAATAAAAAAGGCTAAAAAGAGTCCTTATCAGTTCTCATTAGAATTTGACAAAGTATACACTAGTTAATTAGCCCTTAGCAAAGGCTTAGATAAGAGTCTGCTGATGTTAATTAACCCCAAGCCCCATGCAAACCAAAGGCAAAGAAATGGGAAAATATTTTAAACAAATTTTATTTTCAAGAGAGCTTGCTTACATGAAAACCAAACATGGCATATTTATAACATTATGTGTTTAACTGCTGTAGCAACTGAGCCAAACTAAAAGTAAAGGGACCAGGAAAACATGGCAATTCATCTTCAAAGCAACTCACACACTGCTTAATTCTCAAAATACCTCTTTGAAGTAGGAAAGTATTACTGTCCCACTTGAACAACAGGGAAATTAAGAAGGCCAGGCTAAGTGACTTATGTGAGTCCAAAAGTGTCCAAGGCATATGACTTGGAATGGATATTTTACACCTTCATTAATGCTGGTAAACCACTGGAAGAATTGTCCCTAAGTACAGGTGTGCCTGACATTTTAGTCATTGAAGGTAATTTTAAAAGGGGTATTGGGCTGGGGATGTAGTTCAGTGGTAGAGTGTTTGTCTGACATGCACTAAGGCCCTGGGTTGAATTCCTAGTGCCACAAAGAAAGTGGGGGTATAAATCAAATCCTATCTTCAATACATAGAGAAGGTTCTCAGTGTGAGTGAATTCTTTGGTAAACAGCCCCTTCATTTATCCGTTTGGTAAATAACCTTCTGACTTTTTAATCACAAAGTCCCTGGACAAGCAGTCTGACCAAGAAAAAGAGCTAGAATCCACCAATATAATCACAGAAGTGCAGTAATTTACGGTGTATTTTTCAAAATGTTAATAACTGCTTCATTCATTATACTGATTAGACTTCACACTTGCTTTAAGGATGAGAGTAAGGGTTGACCATCCATGACACAGAAGGATTGTTGTTATCAGCACTTGGCAGAATTTCATTCAGCTATTTGAAATCAGGAGAGAGTGCTCTGATTCATTTTTAAAAGGCTTGCAGCCTCTTTAATAAAATTTACAAAAGTATTTTCAAAGCATTAAGTAAGTAAGCAGGAAAGAAAGTGCAATGAAGTTATCTTTTCTGAGTTGTCTGTCCCCTGGAAACCGTTACCATCCATCTAAGTTAGCTCAAGGACTTAGTATCATTTTAAGTAATCAAGGGGAAGGCTCCAGGCTTTCTAATCTAATTGCCATCTCCAGGGAAGTGGCTTCTTCACTTAGCTAGGTTGAAGGAAAAGAGCATCTCTGGGGATTAAGAAGTGAGTGATTTGAACTGTAGATTTTTCAATCATTTTGATGGTGCTTGTCTCAGGAATTAAGGGTTTTTTTTTTTCCCTTCAAATTTGTTATTTAATGAAAGACGCTGGCCTGTGTGTGTCTGTATAACAATCTACCTTTTGGTAATTGCCACTAATCTGTGATGGCTGGCATGCTTCTCCTAACCATTTCAAGGGCTGCAAATTGCTAGTCTTGGGAACCTCTACTAATCTGACTGGAAGATGAAAGAAAGTAGTATTATCCTAAAAAAAAAAGACTTTTTTTGGGCTACTTGAAGAAAAGACATTTCATAATAAGAATTGGTGAGCTCAGAAACTTACTATGATTTCTGAGATTCTTGGAAAATGCCACCAACCCTTGTTTTTAACACCCTTCAGAGAATTCTTGTATAGAATAGTTGCCCTTACCTATTTCACTTGATCTTAGCCAAAAGGCCGAGAAGCGATACCCTTACCTATTTCAAAACTATCTTTTCTCCAGCTCTCTTAATATGTGACTCAGGCCACTACCTGATTTACAGCATTTGCAATCCTCAATTCTGGAGCCATTTTCTCACCACCTGCAGTTTCAGTAATGCTTCAAGTCCAAGAAAAAACCCCTAGACAATAACTGAGGGAAAGAACATTTAAAGAGTTCTAACTCAACTTTTTATTGTATGGTTAATGTCACTAGCATCATGTCCTTGCTATTCTAACCCTATTTCTGTACTCTAGTGCTCATAATGTGATGGCTCCTCTATTTAGTTAGTTCACTTCATCAAACTTCAATGAGCACCAATTACGTACCATGCACCCTAGTTAGGACTTCAGGAGAGCTTAGCTTAGTCACATTTCAGACGTGTAATCTTAAAATGTCACTATATTTGTTCAGAGATAGAGATATACCCAGGGTGCTATTAGAGTCGAGAAGAGACTTACTCACCACCTTGTATGTTTCATAATAATGCAAACAGGTTCCCTTCATCTCTTTATGTATACTTTGTATCATCTGAGTTTCCTGGTACCCTTAGTTCCTTAGTTTAGCATACTAATATTTGTAGGTTTGGAGTCCTACAGACATATTCTGAGGAATATATACACACAGTAATATATGTATTATGTGTGCGGATGTGTATGTATTTATTTTTCTCTTACAGTTTCAGTGAATCAGGAATTTGAAAACAGCTTATCTTGGTACTGCAGGGTTTGAGTCTCACATTAAACTGAAATCAAGATGTTCGCTAGGGCCTAAGTTATTTGAAAGTTTGCCTAGGGCTGGAGAATAAACTTCTTATTTAATTGACAGTATAATGTTGTTTCAACACATATAAATGTGTATTGATCAAATTATGGTATTTCACATTTGATATCTAATATATACAAGTGGCATAATCTAACTCATATAATTGGCAATATGATGTTGAGTGTCATCAGAGGACCTCAGTTTTTCTCCCATATGGGCCTCATTATAGGGCTGAGTGCCCTCACTCCTGTAAGGAAGATATGGCACACAGAGTGAGTGATTCAAATGGCTAAAATGGAAGCTGCAATGTCTTTTATAACCTACCCTTAAAAAATCACACACTGTCACTTCTGCCATATTCCATACAGTTAAATTCTGAGTCAAGGTGGGAGACTACACAAGGGTGTGAACAGTAGGATTTGAGAATTGGTGGGTATCATCTTGGAGACTGGCTACCACCAGTACAAGAGCAAAGCAAAGAGGGACGGAAATGAACTGGGGGAGTGGGAAGGTGGTAAAAATCAGAAACAAACAACACCTTTGAGGCCAGGCACAGTGACATGCGCCTGTAATCCCAGCAGCTCAGGAGGCTGAGGCAGGATTATGAGTTCTAAGCCAGCCTCAACAACCGTGAGGTACTAAGTAATTCAGTGAGACCCTATCTCTAAATAAAATACAAAATAGGGCTGGGGATGTGGCTCAGTGATTGACTGTCCCTGAGTTCAATTCCCAGTGCCAAAACAACAACAAAAACACCCTTCATAACTATTCTACTTAAAGTATTTATGACTTTCTGGCATTCAGTACTCTTTACTCTTAAGTTTTCTTCACAGAATTTAATGCTACCTGAAGTATTATATATTTATTCATTAATTGTTATTTGTGGATTCCTCACCAGAATAAAAGCTTCATATGAAATGAAGGACTTATTTTGATCCCTGTTGGCACCTGATAACTTTAAAATAAATATTTGTGAATATCTGAATGTAAAAAATTGAGTTCTTAAAAGTTCCACATTCCCTGATTCCATCCATAGATACTCTAATTCTAGAAATTTATAAATCTATCCTATTTTGAAAGCTTCCCAGAAGATATTAATAATCATTCAGGGGTGGGAATCACCACTGTAAACAAAATGAAGGTTGACTTTGATTGCCTAAATAAATGGCTTATCCTAACAGAAGGGTGTCTGGAACTGGAAGTAGAATTGATCATTGGATGGATGGATGGAGAGAATAGAGAAGTGTATTATGATTTTACCTAGCTGCAAGTACTATGAGAAATCAAGAGGTAGTATAAGATTTCATTTATGCAGTATTCATTGAGGTCCTACTAGGTTTGGGGCAGTAGTGTAGTCATGGGAAATACCAAACTGTGGATGAAGCAGACAAAAATCCTTGGAGTCATAATTTATATTGCAGTGGGTGAGCTGAAAGTGGAGATGGCATGAGGGACAGTGTGCCAAAGGTGTGCAGAGCACATCTGTTGGAATGTGAATAATTATACAGAAATTGAAGTAAGCAGGCAACGACTTTAGGTGATAGAGAAGAATTACAAAGAATGGTACTTTTTAAAAACAATGTGCATGTACTGCCTTTATATTTAATTATTTTTGTTTTCATGTGCCAAATATTATCATGAGCATATTAGGGGTAACAACTCCTCTATCATTGCCTGGACCCTACTCCTTCATCTCCCATTCAGAACACAAATGAGCACAAGTACATTTATTATAAAATTTTATTATAAATCTTATTGTAAATAAACTTTATTATGAAAAGGGTTATTTTTGAATTGTTTGAGGTTGTTTTTTTTTTCATTATAGGATTTTTCAGAACCTTTGATATGTTTATATGTATTGTGAATCTCCATAAGAAGAGGAGAATCTAATAAACATATTTTGTAATTTCATATGACCTCAGAGCCCTCTCTTTCCCTAAGAAACTCCCTAGTTCCTGTGTTGCATGTGTGGAATACTCTGTGGAAAATGTTGACTTTGAGAAAAGTTGGAAATTCTAAGCAGTAGAGACTGACTAGATGTTTACCAGACTTGCTTCTTCTTCTTTGGGGGCATATATTTAGATTATAATTGCCAACCTTACTTGAAATTAGTACAGTCATGTGACTGAATTCTGGCCAATGAAATATGAGAATTCTTTTATTCCTCTTCCAGATGGGATCCATAAAATCTTCTTGTGTAGTATTCCACATACTCTTATCTGCCGTCAGACACAAAGGATTCTATGGAAGACGATGAGGTCTTAGATCATGATTGGCAAACTATATCCCACAGGCCAAAGGCAACTGCCACTTATTTTGTAAATAAATTTTGTTGGAACACAGCTATACCCATCTGTGTAAGTATTGTCTATGGCTGTTTCTACTCAACAAATAGATGAGTAGATATGACAGAGACTAACCTACAAAGCCTCTACAGAAAAGTTTGCTGACCCCTAACTTTGTGAGCAGAGATTTAATGGAAGGAATCTCTGTCCCTGAGTAACTTTATAGATCAGAGGCACTCATTTCCTCTATAGATCCACAATGGACATTTATTATATTAAACTCCTGACATTTGGGGTTTATTTGTTACCACAATTGGCCTAACATTAAAGGATGCACTGGGTATTCTGTTTGCCTGCAGATCAACTCTCTACCTTTTGCCACCTTGTTTTGTGCTCAGGGAGAATACTTACATTTTTGTGAATAGTCACTTCATTAAGCTTTTTAATAGTGCTGTAAGTGTACCATCTGTTTCTTGATAAAATCCTGACTAATATAAGGGGTAGCTTTGACTCTATTTATATTTTTTAAAACCCATACATTTTGGTATTTTGTAATTATAAGTTACTCTCAATACATTTCACAGCTGATGGAGATGTACTCATAATATTATGGCATATTCAGGTGAAGAAAAACTAGATTTGTCTCCATGTCACATTTGCAGTAAATTAACATTGATTTTGCTGTGCTGGGAGTTGAACTGAAGGCCTTGAATATATTAAGCAAGTGCCAGCAAGAGAATATTCCTCCAGAAAATGGAGTCCCACATTCTTCTCTTAGCCCTTCCGCTGACTCACTTCGTCTTTTCCCTTCATATTTGTCAATGATCAGAGCTCTTCAGAAGGCTGGAAGTCTATCCTACAAACCTCTCTGTCCCCAGTACTTGATAATGATCCAAAAAATTCACTAACTTACCCAATATGCTAAAGCATACAATCTCCTGGGTTTATGCATTTATGGAGATTCTTCAGCTGGGGAGTTTCTGCTTTATACTCAATTAACCAGATAATACCTTCAATCCACTAATTTAAGAGCACAAGCTAATACAGATCTTAGTATATTTAATTAACACAGATTAAATTTAAGAAGGCTATTTTTTCACCTCTGAATCAAGAATGTTGTTCATATTCTTTCCTGTATAAATTGCTCTCTACAGCTTAAGGGGATTATCTCAGTAAACTAGTTCATAAATAGCTGAACTGCCTTTTAAGAAAAAAAGTTTAACTGAATCACTTTTTAGAACTGGATTTCTTTAGAGCTGGAGGCGTAGATCATGCACTGGCCAGAGTGAACACTGAAGTCTCCACTGGCCTACAGGTTATTTACTGAGCTTTATAACAGACAGGGGATGGGATATACATTGAACCTAGGAGTTTTTCCATAAGGCTATAACATCAATTTCAATCCAGAACAATCTGTGGTATTGATTAGCTTTTGGGATCTCTTTCATCACTACTGATCTATCTCATCTTTTATTAAACAGCTCCCTGAAAGAAATTTAGAGGTAACTGTAGAACACCTGAGGCAAATCATACTTGTAACTTCTCCGCAACACTATTAGCTCTCCGTTTACAAACTCTCCTTAGAGAATGGAGAAAATGTGCAATTTTCAGCACTTACTAAGACTTACACTATAAAAGACACTGAGCCTGAAATCAGAAGCCCAGAGTTCTTGAATCACTAAATAGCTGTGTGTTCTTAGAACAAACCACCAAACTGGTTTGGGTCTCATTTTCCTCACACATGAAAAGAGGAAAATGAGCCGGGTGAGGTGGTGCATGTCTATAATCCCAGCGGCTCGGGAGGCTGAGGCAGGAGGATCATGAGTTCAAAGCCAGCCTTAGCAATTTAACGAGGCACTTAGCAATAAGTGAGACCCTGTCTCTGAATAAAATACAAAAAGGTCTGAGAATGTGGCTGAGTGACTAAGTGCCCCTGAGTTCACTCCCTGGTACAAAAAAAAAAAAAAAAAAAAAAAAGAAAGAAAGAAAGAAAAAGACTACTAGAGATAAACAGGGACATTTTGCAATGATAAAAGGAAAATGTAACACTTATAAATATGTATGCATCTAACAAAAGAACTTCAAGATACAAAAACCAAAACTTGACAGAAATGAAGAGATATAGAGACCATTCAACAATAGTATTTAGACACTTCAATTCCCCCACTTCAATAATGGATACAAAAAGTAGGCAAGGGGGTGGGGGTTGTGGCTCAGTAGCAGAGCGCTTGCCTAGCATGTGTGAGGCACTGGGTTGATCCTCAGAACCATATAAAAATAAATAAATAAATAATAAAGGTACATCAACAACTAAAAAATATTTAAAACAAAAATTAGGCAAAAAATCATCAAGGAAATAGAAGACTCGAATAACAACATAAGCTAAATAAATCCAACAGACATCACTGGAACATCCAATCCAACAATAGCAGAATATACATTTTTTCTCAGGTGCACATGGAATATTTTCTGGGATGAACCATATAATAGACCATAAAGTAAACCTCAAAGGCAAAATGACAGATGCAATACAAAGTATATTCTTCAACCACAATGGAATGAAATTAGAAATCAATGGAAGGCAAATATTTGGGAATCTCATAAATGAAACCAAAAGCCATAAATAACAAATAGATCAATGAAAAAATAAAAAAGGGAATCCGAAAATACTGTTAAGATAAATTAAATGATATCACAAAAACCCAAACTTATGGGATGTAGCTCAACCAGTGCTGAGACAGAAGTTTATAGTTATAAATGTCTATATGAAGGAAAAAGAAATATTTCAAATCAATAACCTAACTTACATGTCAAGGAATTAGTAAAAGAAGAGCAAATAAACTTAAAATAAATTAATATGATGCACCATAGCAGTAACATTTTTTAAAAATCTACATGACCATCTTAGTAGAGACAGAAAAGTCATTAGATAAAATTCAGATTTCCTTTACAATAAAAACACTAAACAAACTAGAAATAAAAGGGAACCTCCTAAGCCTGATAAAAGTCACCTAAAAAATCAACAGATCATATCATATTTAATGATAAAAGACTAAAAGCTTTCTCCCTAAATTCAGGAAAAAGAAAAAAACTTTTATTCAGTATTGTACTAGAATGGGCTGGGGTTGTGGCTCAGTGGTAGAGCCTTGCCAAGCATTGGTGAGGCACTAGGTTCGATCGTCAGCACTGCATATGAATAATAAAATAAAGGTTCTGTGTCCATATAAAACTAAAAGTTTTAAAAAGTATATATAGTACTAGAAATTCTAACTAGAGCATTTAGGAAAGAAAACGAAAGAAAAAGGCATCCAGATTGAAAAGGAAGAGGCCAAACTATCTCTGCTTACAAATGACATTGTCTTATTCTTAGAAAATCCTAAGTAATCCACCAAAACACTATTAGAGCAAGTGGAAGAATTTAGTTAAGTTGAAGGAAAAAAATGATATACAAAAATACATTTTATTTCTATAAGCTGGCCATGAACAATTTGAAAATTAAATTAGGAAAGCAATTCCATTGACAGTGGTATTAAAAATATCTAGGATTTAATTTAATAAAATAAGAGCAAAACTTATAGTCAGAAAACTATAAAATAATTTTCAAAGATATTAATGAAAATCTAAATAAATGGGGAAAAATCATTTTTCATGAATCAGAAAAACAATATTTTTAAGATGGTAATATTTCCCCTAATTGGTCTACAGATTTAATGTTATCCTATCAGAATCCCACATGGCTTCTTTGTATAAACTGACCTGCTGATTCCAAATTCATATGAATTTCAAGGGTACTAGATGAGCAAAAACAATTCTGGAAAAAAAAAGAACAAAGTTGGAAGAATCATACCTCCTGATTTCAAAACCTATTTGAAAGCAACAGTAATTGCAACAGTGTCATGCCATTGTAAAAACAGACATATATGTCAATGGGTAGAAGCGAGAGCCCAGAAATAAAATATATATCTTGGTGAACTGAATTTTTAAAAAAAAGTTGCCAAGACTATTTGGTTGGGAAGAAAGTCTTTTCAACAAATGTTGCTAGCTAAACTGGATAGCCATATGCAAATAGTTAAGACTGCTACTTCCCCCCATACAAAAATTCAAGTAAAAATGGAATAAAGTCCTAAATATAAGACCTAAAACCAAAAATAACTCTTAGAAGAAACAACAGGGGTAAATATTCATGACCTCAGATTTGTCAATGAATTCTTGGATTCAACTCTAAAAGCATGAGAAATAGGAAAATAGAGCAGATAGATTATGCGAAAATTTAGAAAATTTATGTTGCATAGAACACTATTAAGAAATTTAAAAGGTAACCCACAAAACGGGAGAAATATTAGCACCATATATCTGACTTGTATTATTCAATAATAAAAGACAATTAACTCAAGGGGGAGGGAAGAGAGGGAATCATGAACTGAAATGATTTCCATGCATGTATGAGTTTGCTGAGATTAATCCAACTGCTATATATAACTATAACACTCTAATAAAAAAGACCATTAACTGAATTAAAAATTAACCAATGATCTGAATAGGCATTTATAAAGAAAATACATAAATGACCATGAAAGATGCTTAACACTCATAGCCATTTGACAAAGGCAAATCAAAACTGTGATGAGTTAATACTTTACACCCACTAGGAAAGCTTCTGTGGTCTAAATGTTCGTGTTCCACCAAGTTCATACGTTGAAATCTTACCTCCCACCAATGGCAACAGTATTAGAAGTTGGGGCCTTTGGGAGGCGATTAGGTCATCAGAACAGAACTTTCATGATGAGATTAGTGCCATTATAAAACAGGCCCAAAGAAGTTCACTCACTTTTTCCACCATGTGAGAAAACAACAAGAAGGCTATCAATGAACTAGGAAGTGGGCCCTCACCAGAAAGTAAATCTGCCAATATCTTTATCTTAGATTTATCAGCCTCCAGAACTATGAAAAATAAATTTTGGCTGTTTATTAACTACATGTTTAAGGTATATAAATAATAAAAGAAGATAACAAGTATGTGATAGTGTGTTTTTTCATACACTACCGGCAGAAATGTACAATGGTACAGGCCCCTTGGAAAACAGTATGTCATATCCCTAAAAAGTTTACATATGGCTATTATTTGACCCATCAATTCTACAATTAGTACATATTTAAGAAAAACATAAACATGTTTATGAAAAAATTTGCACACAAATGTTCTTTTTTATTCTTTTAAATTTTTTTTTAGTTGTAGATAAACACAATATCTTTATTTATTTTTATGTGGTGGTGAGAATCAAACTCAGTGCCTCACATGTGCAAGGCAAGCACTCTACAGCCCCAGCCCCAGCTCCACACAAATATTCTTACATAATAGGGGCTGGGGTTGTGGCTCAGCAGTAGAGCGCTCGCCTAGCATGTGTGAGGCCCTGGGTTCGATCCTCAGCACCACATAAAAATAAATAAAATAAAGGTATTGTGTCCAACTACAACTAAAAAATATTTTTAAAAATGATAAACATAATAGCCAAAAAGTGTAAAAAATCTTACTGTCCTTTAACTGATGAATGGAGAAGCAAATATGGTATATCTATGCGATGGAATGTTATTCAACCATAAAAAAGGAATGAGGTACCAATATATGCTATAAATTGATGAAGCTTAAAAACTTTAAGCTAAATGAAAGAAAGTCAGTTAAAAAAGACCACATCCCACACAATTTCATTTATATGAAATGCCTAGACAGAAACCACATTAGGGTTTACTTAGGTACTAAACAGATGAGCTTATAAGAGGGTTACTACCAACAAATATGGGGTTTCATTCTGAGATATGAAAATGTTTCAAAACTGACCATAGTGATGGTTTCATACATCTGCAATCGTACTAAAACTACTGAAATGTACACCTTAAATAGGTGAATAACATGGTATGGTAGGTGAACTATATCTCAGTAAAGCTATTATCCGATAATTATGAAGACATAGACTGAAAGAAAAGGATGGGAAACATATCCCTTGCAAGCTCTAATCATAAAAATGCTAGTATGGTTATATTAATTACTTTTAATCAACCCATCTTCTACACTAAAACTGACAGTTCCTTGAAAGCAGGGGTTACAGAGAATTGGGCTATAAATTCCTAGCACCTAGCACAATGTCTGGCATATAGAAGACATTCATTATCTACTTGTGGATTCACTGAATTATTAACTGATTGATTTGCAATAAAATTAATTGCAACCACTACTTGCAAAAACATGAATGAATTTCATACACATGAGAACACAAAAAAATTAGACATAAAGGAATATACACTATTATGATTGCATTTTTATGAATTCAAGAACAATACAAACTAATCTATGATGATAGAAATAAGCCTGGAAGTATGCTATACTTGATCCAGGTGGTCATTTTACATATTGAGTTGAACAGTTAAGGTTTGTCTACTTTATTATTGAATGTGTGTCATTCTCATATTTGAGAACTAATAGTAAAAATAAAAATTAATAGTAAAAATGATACGATGTTCTATTTAAGTTGAAATTGTATTCCTTTTTCTCATTTAATAATTTATTTCTAATTTACTATATGTACTTATAAGAAACTTTGTTTTAAAACATAAATCTGAACAAATTGAAAATTACTTAGTCATGCTTAATCTTTAATAAGTAGAAATACTTTATTTCTAGCATTTTAGGACTTTAAAAATAATGTTATGAAACATAATGTTTTTAATATTTCAATATGATGAGATTTTATTTGATGACTGTAAAGATCACTTTGTTTTATTCCATGGTAGTAATTGGTAATAGAGTTTTTCTTCTTCTTCCCCTATAACTATCTGGAAATATTTTCTTCTGGTGTTTCTTAAATCTCTGTGAAGTTAATTAATGCCTTACATGAGTCAGGGTGGTAATAATGATCATAAATTCAAATATACCCTTAAAATTTTCTTAAATAGACTCAAACTTATTTACTGTTCCATATTTTAGTTTGGGTGAGATTGTTTAGTGATGAGAGAAAATACTTCGTGAAATATGAAAGACATAGCCTTTCCTTATTGTATAAAAAGTTCTCTAAATTTAGTATACCTGATGTTTTTCCTCTGAATGATCCAAATGGTCATTTGCTTATTAAAACTTACATTATTACACAAAACAATGATCCCTTTATGAATACAGATTCTGGGGGTCTAAATTGCCATGCACTACTTTATCAAGGAGGCATATTTATGTATATTATTGAGTGAATTTTTTTATGTTAATAGCATTACCATTTGGCCCAAGACTCAACCAATTTACTACTGCTTACTGTTGTCACTTAATATGCTACAGAATGAAAAGGCAAGTAGAAAAGTATCTTTTCCAAGTAAAATTTTATTAACAGTTAGTGACTAAAGACTAAATATGTGTTACTGCATGACCTCCCATATGCTATCTATAGAACATCAAAACCTGATTCAAAGTTTAAAGTGTGAAGAAGAGCATATCAATTTGGTGATGTTTTAGTCCATTTTCTGTTGCTATAACAAAATATCAGAGGCTAGGTGATGTATAAAGAAAAGACGTTTATTTAACACACAGTTTGGGAGGTTCAAGGGTGTTGCAGCAGCATCATCTCAGCATTGGTGAGGACCTCATGACAGATGGCATCACAGTGAAGAGAAGATGTGTGAGGAGAGATCACAGGGTAAAACAGGAAGCCAGAGATTGGATAGGGACCATACTTGCTCACTTTTGTGAGGACAACTTCTTCCACAAGATCAGCATCAATCCCTTCCAAGGCCAAAGCCTCAAAATGACATAATTACCCTGCATTAAACCCTGCTTCTTAAAAATTCCACCACCTCAATACTGTCACACTGAGGACTAAGCCTCCAACACATGAACCCTTTGGGGACATACCTCATCCAAACTAACAGAAGATTTAGGGGAACTATTCTCTATAACAGAATCTGTGTACACTATGAAATGCTCCTCTTTGCCTAAAAGGAGAGAGAAGAAGTTACATATATACATTTTCATGAATTTCAAGTGAAACATTATAAGGGAAAAATTATAATAAATGGATACTATAACAATAGGTATCTCATATTTTTCCTCAATCCAATATCTGGAAACCACTACACTTGATAAAGAAAAAATAAAATAGATCCATGGATAAAATAATTTTGGTTTGTTCTGGTAGTCTGATTAAACAGGAGAATCCTGTTTTCATATCTCCTTTACCTTTCCATGTGCCGTGAATTACATTTTATATTTGACCCTACAGTTCCAATTGCAACTTGAACAAATGTACTATGTTTTTGCCAGTAGAAGTTGTGGATTTTTGAAGCCTAACTTATGTCATAAGAGTCCCTCACTGAGACAGACAGCAATCCTTTTTAAAAGGATTCCATAATAAGAGGGGCCAACCTCATTTTCCCTTCCAGTTTACCATTTTGTAGTTTTCTGGTGAATCAGAACACACATTATTTGTTTGTGTTCTTCATATTCTTCATTTAAATATGGCTGATCCAGGACAGTTTTAACCAATTAAAACATTCACACTGGACATTCTTACAGCCAATTTCTTCTGTGGGTTGAAGTGTATTAAAATGTTAACTCTCTTTCCTTTCCCATGGTACCTCCTCATTCTGTAAACTCTGTGAAGTAAAATATTAATGAAGAAAGTTTTTAAATAAAAGTTCTTAAATAAAAATATTAATTATTTGGAGCACACTGCCAACTGTCTGTGGAGTAATAAGAGTTGGATAAAAACTGTTTTCCCCAGGTATGTGAGAGCACTAGCCTGTACCTGTGCCTCTCACTGTTCACACATTCCTCTGTTGTGGAATTCAGGTCAGAAACTCTGTATCCCCCACCTCCACCCCTCCTCCTACTCTTTCTACCCTCCCTTCTCAAGGCCTCCCAAGAATGAATTCACAACCTTGGAATGAAGAAGGTGAACAGAGCCTTTTCTTTACTCGTCTTAATGTCTGTGCATTGGCCTGAGTTTTCTCAAACTGAGTGAATTAATCAAATGTGTCGGGACAGAGGTTCTCTCTCTCTCTCTCTCTCTCTCTCTCTCTCTCTCTCTCTCTCTCATTAAGTGCACTCCAGCTCAAAGGCATTTCTCTTATCTAAAGTCTGGGGCCCAGTGCTTGGACTTCTGGTTGTAAGATACCTATAGAAGCTCTGTTAACTCTTTCAGAACAGAAAGGTATGATCCAATATTACCTCTCAATGTGAAGTTATCTTTCACCAGGTTGGTTGGGGAAATAAGGTTTACAATTCAAAAACATTTTGAGGCATCATATGTTTAAGTTTTATAAAATGATGTCACTCAGAATGTGAATCACAGGACAAGAGTTAAGTGTTGACTAGAAAGTCAAGGAAGACAATGTGATTTTACCTGTGCTCCCTATTCTTTCTGACTATCTAATTTCCATGTCTTCTTTATTGCCTAGCTCAAGTTCCACCCGATCAAGGAAGGCTTTCCTGATCACCAAGATGAATGCTAACCTCTCTTTGTATTTTGATCAGTCATTACCCGAACTTGGCATATACGTCAAAACTCTATTTATAATGACTGTCACTGCCTACATATATCATGTCTGTCCACATTGGATGCAACTATCTCCCAATGCATTCTTGAGAATGTTCACATATCATTATCTTCCACAAAGGCAGTTACACACACAGTAGATTCTGAATCAGTCAGACTCTCTCTCTCCTTTATTAAGCCATGTTCCAACTATTCTTCAAGGTCCACCACAAATAAACATGTAATCTATAAAACAATAGTGTATTTGCTAATACGAATGCAGTTTCAAGACAAGTCCCTCAGCTCTCCCTTCTTATCAAATTGCTACCTTCAAAATCTCTCCTACAGATTCTAAATTTGCCACAGTGGTGATTATCTGTTCTTTGGAGACTTCCCTAACCTTCCAAAAGGGAGGGCTACTCACTTAACATTCAAAAAATTTTAAAGTACTTATCTTCTTCCTTTTTGTTCTTTTTGGATAAGGGATTGAGCCCATGGGAAGAGCCAATCCTCAACCCTTTTTATTTTTTGAGCAGGGTCTCACTTAATTGCTGATGCTGGTTTTGAACTTGTGATCCTCCTGCCTCAGCCTCTTAAGTTGCTTAATTACAGGTGTGTTCCACAATACCCAGCTGTATTATCTTTTTAAAATTTATTATTTAGTTATAGGTGGACACAATATACTTTATTTTATTTTTATGTGGTGCTGCGTATTGAACCCAGTGCCTCATGCATGCTAGGCAAGCGCTCTACCTCTGAGCCACAACCCAGCCTCATGTTGTTGATCAAGTATAGTCATTCTTGTGCATTTGTCTCTTTTTCTGTTTCACAAACAAGTTATTAACTTACTGTGTATTTGTAACCAGCATGTTCTATCTCTTTTTCATCTGCCACAGCTCTTGAATGCAGTACTGTGGGCATTGTTAGCACTGAAAAATGACATTGAACAAACTGAAAATATTCAGGGCAACAAAAATTCTAAGCAAACATAAAAAGCAAATGGGGGCCATGTACTCACAAAATAAACCACATGGAGAGGTATATTGATGCATTTGTATCACAAAGACATTGCAGGGAACTGATACTCATTTATACCTATTCCTGATTAGGTCATCAGCCTCCGCCTACTTGTAGGTCCTCCCAGTGTTGACCACCCTTAATGCCAACACATCTCTCTACAATGGATACAAAACAAATGAATTCCATTGAAGCCTGTTAAGAACTTCCAATTAGACAAAAAAAAAATCTTTTTGAAAGGATTAAGTAGCTGACATTTTGTTTCAAAATGGCCAACTAAGGCACAACGTGAATAAGGTATTTACTGAGCTCCTTTTTCATGCAAGACCCTGTAGTGATGATGTGAGGATTTAATCCACAAAGCAGGTGGCTATTCTTAAAGTTACTGTGAAAGAGAAAATCACAAAGCCATGAGCAACATATGGTAAAATAGTTAAATAAACCTCAGTTTGCTAAGTCAAAAAGTCCTCTCCCCACCCTGCCCTCACAGCAAGAACTGACTAATGATGAATCAATCTTCACAAACCCTTGGCACTGCCCATCTATTTTAGGCATTATCAGATTTTGAGTCATTTTACTTTAGCAATTACTTCTGCAAATTTCCCCTCATTTTATGGAAAGAATCAAACTCTTAGAAATCTTGGGACTTGGAAACCCTTGGCAATTATCCATGATTCTGCAGCATTTTTTTTTTCTTTGTGTCACAGACTCATTTGGCAATGAAGGTTTTGGACGCCTTCTCATAATGTTTTTAAATGCATAAACTAGAACACTTAACAGTGTTTCCTATTATTTAAAGTTCAAGAATAAACAAAACTATTCTATAGTATTGGAAGTTAAGACAAATGTTATCTGTGGGGGTTCTATTTACTCGGGTGCTGGTAATATTCTTATTTCTTGTTCTGAGAGTTTGCTAGTTACATGGGTATATTTACCTTATAAAAATTTATTGAGCTATTGGCTTGTAATTTGTGTACTTTTCTGCATAGATATTCTATTTTAATTAAAACTTCAAAAACAAAATTAGATGTAAAAGATTACAAAGGAAATGTAGTACACTAAAATACAGCTCTATTATCAAACTCTTAAGGGATCCTGTCTCCTGGTTAAGACCCTAGGTTAAGAACCGAGAAAGGGCCAGGCTTGATGACACATGTCTGCAAACCCAGAGACTTGGGAGGCTGAGGCAGAAGGATCACAAATTTGAGGCCAGGTTGAACAACTTAGCAAGACTCTGTCACAAAATAAAATTAAAAAGGTTGAAGATGCAGCTCAGGGGGAGAACATTTGGCTAGCATGCATGGGGCCCTGGATTTAATACACAGCAACACACACACACACACACACACAATTCAGAAAAATAGAGATAGGGGATAGGGGATAGAGAGATATATGGGACAGGATTCCCTCACTTCTATCAGTTGATAATCTGGTTGTGGAAAAAAGGCTGACAAACCTAAAATTTGGAGAGACCAAGAAGTATACTTTTAAGAACCAAATGAGAGGGAAAGTCAAAAGAGAAAATTGAGAATAGACACTTTGGAGCTAGAATGTCAGGGAAGAATAGCAAAAGCATGTGGAATCTATGTTGTAAATGGAATCATAAAAAATATTTGGATAAGCTGAAGGGAGAATATCCTTTTTGTAGTATGACCAGTCAAGGACTTGGGAGGCACTATATCTATTTGGCTATGGTGAAGGAGGCACATCATACATCAGTAGATAAGTATGAAATAAAATGGGTAACTACTGTTTTTTTTTCTTTTTTTTTTTTGGTACTAGGGATTGAATCCAGGGGTACTTAATCATGGAGCTATATTATCAGTGCTTTTATTTATTTATTTTTATTTTGCAACAGGGTCTCACTTAGTTGCTTAGGCCCTTGCTAAATTGCTGAAGCTGGCTTTGAACTTGTGATGTTCCTGCCTAAGCCTCCTGAGCTGCTGGGATTACAGGTGTGCACCACAGTGTGTGGCTGAAATTGGATTTCTTATTAATAGGAAATCATTTAGAATTTTTTTTAGCAAAAGCAGTAAGAATATTATGGTTTGGATATGAGATGTCCCCCAAATGTTGCTGTGTTAATTCAGGAATATTCAGAGGTGAAACGCTTGTATTGTGAGGCTTGTTACCTAATAAGTCCATCCTAGTTTGAATGGGCTAACTGGGTGGCAATTGTAGGCAGATGGGGTGGCTTGAGGGGGTTGGCCACTGGGAGCCTGCCCTGGAAGGGTGCATCTTAATGGAAGCCCCTTTCCTCTACACTCTCTGATTTCCAGTTGTCATAAGCTGAGGAGATTCCTTTGTCATGCCCTTTTGCCATTATGCTTTGCCTCACCTACAGCCTACAGCAATAGAGTTGGCCAACCATGGACTAAATCTCTGAAACCATCAGCCAAAATAAACTTTCCCTCCTTCAAATTTTTCTTGTCAGGTATTTTGGTCACAGCAACATAAAACTAACTAACACATTCAGATCAACGTAATAAACATTTACTAAATGTCCAATGTACTATGTTAGATTTTGCCCTTGTTAATGGCTTCAAATAGTCTCTAAGATTCTGCTTTGTGCCTTTTATAAGTATTAGACCTATCTAATTTGTAAATGGCCAAATTACTTTTACATTCTAGGTTGGTGTAAATTGGACTGCAGTTTAAAAACTCAAGACTCTTTAGATATTACAGATCAAGCAAAACTGGGGCAAAAAGACAATAGGATATGTTTCTATTTGGGTCAGAAACATGCCTGAAAGTTTTTAGTTGGATTGTTTCCAAGTGTACTGTTTGTCCAAGTGTTTTCCCTTCAGGCAATGTTCTTTTCAACACACAAAATGCTGGTGCTGGATGGAAGATGAGACACCCAGAGAAGGCAGCAGATTTTAATAACCATTGAATAACAATGATTCACCCTGGTATCTTTCTTTATTAACCATGTTGAAAGTTTGATAATGAAAAGAGACCACAGAAAATCTCATCCAAGAACATAAACCCAGATGATAGAGAAACTTCCAAAATCCCCAGCCCACTTGTATTTTTTCTACTTGTCTAACATGGAGGTCAAACTGAGTTGTAAGGTAGAGTCTGTCAATTTCATGAAAAAGATAGTGGAGATGGCTGATTTCAGGGAGTTTACTGTGTTTCTTTCAGTGCCTAAAAGCAATTCTATCTTTGTCATCATGACTACCAGTCAAGGCATGCTTTATTATTTCTGCAAGACATACAATTCAGACTACATGGCTGCCAATAAAGCATTTCTTTTCTGAAGACCACAGTAAGCCTCCTTTTTTTGTGAGGCAGACGTAAGTAGAGATTAATAATTACCAGGAAAATGTGTCTAAGATAATCCTCTCAGAAGTGATTTCTCATCCCTATTTACTGCTAGGCTAATATTTTGGTGTTACTACCCCAAGAAATAGTAGTCCTAGGTTCACAGTTTAATTTTGCTTTCTCCCTCATTTCCTTCTTTGTTCTCTGCTTCAGAGTTTCTCAATACATAAGACTTCTTTACTATGATATTAAAGTCTTTGGCAAAAAATCACAACATACTGACGAAAATATCTTATTATTTATTTAAACATGGAATAAATTAATTTTAGCATGCTTATACCAACACCCAAATTTTCATAGCCCAGTTATTTTTGCCCTTAACTTTAGACTGGAGTTGTATCTCTGAGCAATGATGAAAGGAATGTGCCTTCTATCTGGGGTCCAAATGTAATGGGGTGAAATTGCTCTGCCTCTTCTCACCTGAACCTCAGAGTAAAAAGCCTTCTGCAATTTACAGTCTGGTCTCAGGAAAAAAATCTCTTTTTCCAATTCCTGGCCTGAAAAAGCCAAAAGATAAAGCTTCAAATCCTGTTCTTTTTTTGAAAAAACATATCTGTGTGTGTGTGTGTGTGTGTATCCTATGCACATTTAGAAATAAATACACATACACAAATAACAGACTTTGTTTCATATATAGTAATGAAGTAAGCCTTCTTTTCAAGCATGTTGTAATTTTTTTTTTTCCAAATGTGGCATTGGGCTTCTAACTTTTTCAGGTTATATTTTCACACAAACAAGATTAGAAAGTGGTCCAGTGCCACATCATGTTCACATGTTCACAGGGAGTAACCAAACTAAAAAAGACAAGAATGGGATCCTAATTAGAATAAGTTATACTTCATGTATGTCTAATCTGTCAAAATACACTCTACTGTCATGTATATCTAAAAGGAACAAATAAAAAAAGAAAGGAGTCCAATGTATCAGTATTTTTCTTTATGTTCAGATTTTTATAATACACTTAGAAAGTTGTTCTGCACCACATATTTAGGAGAACATTGTCTCTCCAACTCTTCTAGAATTTCTGCAGTTTTTATCTCTTTCATTTAAATTTTTATTATACTTCATATATATTTTGGTGTATTGTATGCAATGCAAATTTGACATTTTCAATCTTATTAGTCAACTATCTTCACAAAACTAATTGAGTTGCTACCTTCACTGTATAAACAGTTCATAGGCATACTTAGAAATGTTTCTGAAAATGGTGAAAAAGACAATAGGATATGTTTCTATTTGGTAATGTCTTGAATCTTTAGAAATGTACACATTTTATGACTTAGCATTTTAACTTGTAGTTACATCCTAAGTAAAATTACAGATCAATACAAAGCCTTAGCTATAAGCAAAATATTACTCACAGCATTATTTATAAGAACTTATGTTGAAAAAAATCTAAAGTGTCTAACATGGTGGAATACATTATGATATATCCACTTGATATAACACAATGTAGACATTAAATTAGATGATGTTTAAGGCCATTAGAGATAGGATATAAAACATTTTTATATTGATAAATGAAAATAGGAGGCTACAACAGGTTAATATGAACAGTATGATCATATCTCTACAAATTATAGATGCATATATGTATATAAAATCTATTGGAAAGATAAGCACCAAATAGCAACTGTGGAATAATGGGTACTCTTATTTTTCTTGTTTATGCTTTTCTGTTTTTTTTTACTACTTTCTTCAATGAAGTATGTATTTTTGTAAGGAAGAAATTATAAATGTCATTTTAAAATAAATAAAATTCACAAGATTTACAGGTTAACAGGGAGTAACGAAACTAAAATATGAGACAGAAAACTTACTATATATTGCTTTAAAAATGTTTCATCCTCTATGGAGGTCAAATTGTCAGGAGTTATTAATGTAGTGTTATATGAAAATCTCTCTCCTGAGAGGGAAATTTTTTTCTCCTTTAATTTGTTGACATGGTAAACTACATCAATTTACATCCTAATGTTAAACTACTGTTGCATTGCTGAGTAGCATCATGGTAGAATTTTTCTTTTTTATATTATGATGGACTTAGTTTTCTAATATTTTGTTTAGAATTCTTATACTTATGTTCATGAAAGGATCTGCATAAATATTTTCTTTTCTTTTTTCCATTATCATTTTTTCCCCTTTAAGGTTATCATGATCTCTTAGAAGGAGCTGATGGGGTACACCATTTTTTTCTATTCTCTGACATAATTTTCATATAGGAATTTGTATAGACTGGGGTAATCTGTTTCATAAAGGATCATAAAAATTAAATTACAGAATTTAGTTCTTTAATAATTATTCTAAGAATTTATCCATTTTATTCAAATTAAAATTTACTTACATAAATTTATGTTACTTCCTCTTGTTATAGTTTTAATATCTGAAACATCTACAGTTACATCCTCTTTTAATTTACTCATATTGATTATCTGAAACCTTCTTTTCCTTTCCAGAGGTTTTTCAGTTTTATTAATTTAAAAAAAAAACAACTTTCAACTTTAATAATCCTCTTCACTGAATGTTTTTCTGTCTCATTAATTTGTGCTCCTACCTTTATTTTCTTCAGTTTTTCAAGAGTTATCTTACTTTTCTTTTTCTAATTTCTTAAGCTGAATGCCTATGTGATTATTTCTGAGTATCCTTTTTTTACTATAAACATTGTGTGTATATATATATATATATTATTCTCATATAAATATCACTTCATCTCAGAAATTTTGATATGTAGAATTTTCATCATTCAGTTATAATGTTTAATTCTATAGCAATTTCTTTTTACATGTTTTTAATATCTAAATGCATAAGAATCACGAAAATTATCTTTTTGTTGTTGACTTATAACTTCAGTGTAGTTAGACAACATATTCTGTAGATGCATATTTCTTTTAATTCCACTGTAATTTACTTAAGGACATAAATACACACTCAATTTTTATATATGTTCCATGTCTGCTTGAGAAAAATATGTATTCTATAATCGTTGGCTACAGTGTTCTATAAAAACTCATTACATCAATCTTGTTAATTACGTTGTTCAAACATATTACATCTTTGTTAATTTCCCATCTGCTTAAAGTATCAATAATACACGGATGTGTTTTTAGTTTTCCCTGTAAGATAGTAGCTATGAGGATTTCTTCTTGTATCAAATTTTATATTCTATTGTTGTAGTTGGTAAGTGATCTGCTATCAGTCTAATTGTAGTTCCTTGTAGATCTGTTTTTAAGATCTTCTTTTTGTTGATAGTAGTGTCCTGAAATTTCACTATAATATATTCAGGCTAAGATATCCCCCCCCCCTCTCATACACACATACACACACACACACACACATGCACACACACACACACACACAATTTTCCCCACCCTCCTCATCCTGTTTGGTATATACTGTGTTTCCTGAGTCTAAGGATTCTTCTTTCTCAGCAGTTATGAAAAAAATCTCAGCAATTATGTCTACAAATAGTCCTTTTGCTCAATTCCCTCTATTCTTTCTTTCTGGGGTTCTAATTAGAATATGAGCTAAGTTGTTCTTATTCTGTATTTCACATTTCTAATTTTTGTTTGTATTTTAATTCCATGTCTTACTGTCTTTTCTGTAGATAATTCTATTTATCTTCTGGTTCACCAATTCACTCTTTACTTGTGGTCTGATCTGTTGTTTCAATCATTTGCTGCATTTCTATTTCAATAAGCATATTATTCAAGTTTAATTTCATTATTTTTCAAATTTGCCTGGAAACTCCTAACAGTTTGTCATTACTTGTTCATTTTTGTGATATATCCCTTAATTTTTTAATGCTGATAGCTATTGTGCTCTAAGGATAGAAATCTGCTCATTATTGTTTCTGCCGACTCCTGTTCATGCTGGATTACCTCCTCAGTACATGATGGTCTTTGATTATTTTAAACTCTTTCCCTGTAGTCTATTGTAAAACTGCAGATATAAATTTGGATTTTTCTCCCAAAGAGTATTCCTATATGTTTCTGTTGGGGAAGGACCTCTATCAACTTGGGTCCACCTTGGTCCCTTCATGTGTCTTGCTTAATGAGCTTTACAGGCCACTTTCCTGTGTCTCCTACCTAGCTGCTAGTGAATTAAAGGAACAACTTTAGGATTTTGCCTTCAGCATAATACCCATACTTCTGTCTTGCTTATTGCTTTCACTCTCAGTTCTTCTTTTAGTTCATAGTTATTCCTTTTGATTTGAGGGACTTGGGTAGTTCTTGGAGCCCCCCCCCCCTCTAATTTCTGTGATCATAAAATCATACTGTTGTGAGTTGGAGAGTTCTCTCAGTATGTATGTTTATTAGGTCACATAGCTTCCACTTTCCAGAACTATAAGAAATAATTTTGTGTTCTTTATGAAATACCCAGTCTGTGGTATTCTGTTACAGAAGCACAAAACAAACTAAGACTCTTTATTCTAATAACTAAAAATAATGAATTGGCAGCTATTACTTCATTTTCACTTTTTAAGTAGTTAAATCTTATTTATTTATTCCTATCAGAGAATTGTAACACTGATTATCCTTATACATTTGGCTTCCAGGGACTTATTTCCTCTATTGATAAGTCCTACACCTGCTATAAATCTTTTTGCTTAGTGTGCTGGTCATCTGTCTGTTGCTGTGATAAAATACCTGAGAAAAACAACCTAAAAGGAAGATTTATTTTGGCTCCTGGTTTCAGACTATGGCTGCACGGCTGCATAGGTTTGGGCCTGTAGTGAAGTAGAACACCATGGTGGAGAGCATGTGGAAGGCAAATTGTTCATCTCATGCTAAGTGGGAAGCAGAAAGAGGAAGGGGGTCATTGTTCTAATATCCCCATTCAAGGGCACACTCCCAAACACCTAACTGTCTCCCACTAAGTCCTATCTCTTAAAGGTTCCACCACCAGAGTACCACAGGCTTGTGATCAAGCCTTTAATACATAAGCCCATGAAGGACATTCCAGAAGCAACTATTACACTAGAGTGGGATGGAAGGAAGATAAGAAGCTATTACTTCAATATACAGATGGTCCATTTCTCAGTTTTTAGAAAAAGTATTAATCAACATGCCAGTGCAAGTTTCTTTCCCTTTTTAAATTAAAATGACTGTGCACGTTAATTGTACAAAATAATGGGTTTCACTGTGACATTTCCATACAGCATATAACATGTTTTGATTAAATACGACCTTCTTACTACCTTCTGTTACCCACATTTCCCTGTTCTCCTCCAGTAGAAGTTTTAGTCTGTAGAAATTTCATGATTTAGGAATAGAAACTGTAAATTCATCTCATGTATCACATTGATCAGTGAAATAGTTAAGTTCATTATTCTAAAGCACACATAATGGTATAAGTCCACTGGAAAACAATGAGTTCTATCTGTTCATCTCACTAGATCAAAACTCAACATAGTATTTATTTGTTCCTTCCTCAATTACTAAGTACATCATTAGGTAGATACCTCCTATCAAATATGTATTTTACCTTTCCCTGTATTCTTGTATTCTTAGTAATGTGTGGTGATGTAAAGATGCTGAAGTGAATGAAATAGAACTGAATATCAGCCATATACCATTTCCAGTTTTTAACATTGATATGATCCTTTCTAGTCCTCAAAATATAGTTTAAGTCATATATTATCATGAATATTTTAGTTGTCTAATCATACTTAAATCAGTCTTTTAAGCCAATGTTTGACAAACTTTCTTTTTGACAGTAGCATCCTTATCTATTCCCATTGAAACCAAATGTACAATAGAAACTCTCTCTCTCTCTCTCTCTCTCTCTCTCTCTCTCTCGGAAACCAAGTTTTTCTAATTAGAGCATGAGTGAAGGAGCTATTCAGCCTCTTCCTTGTCTCCTATAGCTCCTCAGAACCCTAGCACTTTGAGAGACAGTTTGAAATTTAGTATCATCTTTAGCCTGTGCGTGAGGTCAAGGTGCTCGTATATTTAACATAAGCATACAGGAACTATTTTGCAAATACTGGTGATACACCCTGGCTCTGTTCTCAATCTGTTCTTTTTATTCTACATTTTCTGCTTGAATAAACTCACATATTCCCATAGTTTGAAATACCATCAGAATGTCCACCAACCTTCCATGTATATCTAGCCCAAATCTCTATGAAAGACTAATAATCAATTCCAGCTGTCTTACAGTTACTTCCACTTGCATGAACCAAGGGAAGTTGGGCATTTCAAATTTAACACATCCCAAACTGATGTTAAATCAGTTTCTACCTAAATTTTTCCCTCTTCCTATGTTGTCCATATCAGTCTTTGACATCACTATGCTGGAAACCAAGGATGAAAATTTTCCTCAAAAATTACCTTTCTCCTTACCCCAAATGTACTAAATTATGATATCCTACCAAGTTTATCTCCTAAGTATTTCCTGAATCTGTCTTTCCACTCCACTTTCTATAATCCCTGCTTTTATCTTAATCTCTTACTTTCTGGACTAATTAGGGAAATTGTCACCTAAATCGTTCAATTAGCATTTTGGTATCCATGTTTATGCTAGAATCTTCTAGTAGATTGCTAACATGATAAATTTCAGGCTTCTTATTATCCAGGGTCCCCCTTGATCTGGAGCTTGAAATCAAGGTTATTCTGGCATTGTTTTTCATATATTTTCATGCTTTTCTAACAGTGAACTATTTGAAGTTTCCCATACATATCATGCTGGTCCTAGCTCTAGTTTTCGGCTCAATGCACATAATTCTGCCTGAAATAACCTTTCTATCACCACTCTTTTTCTTGGATAACTCTTATCCATCATTTAGGATGTCCTATCAAGATTGTTTCCCTGCTGTGATTCTATAATAAACTTTGCATAATTCAATAAGAACACCCCATAATGAATGTGATTGAAATTTGTGTGTTTGTCTTCTCTGCTTCTTGAGGGCAAGAACTGAAGCTATTGGTGATGATGGTGATACAATGTTTGTGGAAGGAAGGAAGGAAAAGAAAGCAAGCAAACAAGCAAGAAAGAAGAGTTCTTTGACTTTTTAAGCAGCAACAGTCTAAACATGCCCTAATACAGGCTGTATTAATATCTGACTGCCAAGGTTTTAATAGCATCTGTGATTTTAGTACCAGAAGTCTCAATTGTAGGAGCAAATTATATAGAATGGCTTTGTTATGACTGCTAACGACTTTTAGATGGTTGCTTAAATCTAGTTTTATAACTAGAAACTATCAAATCTAAAATCAAATGTTTCTGCCTTTCCCATGAGAGATTAATGCTAAATTTTAGACTCTGGAGAGGGCCCTAAAACGTAGTTTGAGAAGAAGTGAGAGTGATCTATTAGTGAGTATTCTGATCTATTATTGAGTATTCAGCAGTAGTAACTTTTCTTCTTTCTTTGGATTATGGTATGGCTTCCAAAAATCTGCAAATTCCAGCTGAGGAACCCCTTACCACCAAAAGTTTGGGACACTCAATCAGGAGAAAAAAAAATTTACAACACTGTTAGAGGAAAAGGAGAAGGAAACAAAACGAAAATTTCATTTTAAATGGAAGGAGGACCAGGAGTTAAGGGAAGTTTCTTTAAAATCCAGAGAAGTGAATTTAAATATAATTCTGGAAATATATATTGAATGTCTGTCATGTTAGGCACTACAAGGAATACACAAGCAAATAAAACATCACTCCTCTCTCAAACAGTGTTTTCCAAATCTGTGTTACAGAAACTAGACTTAGTATCTAACAAAGATGGGCACTTGAGATTAAGCATTCTATGATGTTGTAAAATATATGTAAAATAGTGTTTTCCACCAAACTCTGAAGATGCATGAAACTAAGCCATCTATTTGCCAATTCTGTTTCTGTTTAAGAAATTCAAAAATATGCTGCTGATGATGGTGGTGGTGATCTGGGTGATCATGACAGTACTGGTTATTGTTTACTGATTTTTCATGTGCCAAACACTGAAAAGTCTGCCAAATTCCTCAAAGACTTTATATACATTGTCCTATTTAATCCTCAGAATCCTCTGATATATGTACTATTGTGATCTCTATTTAACAAACAAGGGAGCCAAGGTTCAAGGAGCTTAAGTAGCTTATAAAGGTCACACATTTTTTCTATTATTATTTTTGTAGGGGGTGAACCCAGGGCCTTATGCATACTATGCAAGCACTCTACCACTAAATCACATTCCTAACCCTTATTAGTATTCTTTCAAGCTTATGAATCAGTTCAATTATAAAAACAAAGAAACAAACTTTGTAGTCATTTGTACTAACAGCATCGATGTGAATTTTACTTTTCACTTCTGTGTAGAAAAAAATTGAAGGAACAAACTGAACTATAGACATTGATAAAAGACTCCAATTGTTATTCACAGCACCTAGTTTCATTTTTTGTGTTGAAAATCACAGGCAAATATCACATATATGAACCTGTGAAAATTTTTATACTACTAAAACATTACTTAAGTGCTTTCTGTATTGTGGTTCTGTGTATGATTTCACCTGGGGACAAGGAGTGGTTTGCCATTAAAAAAATTTGAAAACCACTGATCTAGGACATTTCAGCATTGGACTCTGGTAATTGAAGAGATGCATTTAAGTGAAATATTCAGGACCCTTGGTTTCCACAGCAAGACACCTTGTGGTTGCCATGCCTATCTTTTATTCAGGCTGTACTTGCAGAAGACACAATTACCTTGAAGAGAAGCAACTTGATTTGAGTACACGAGGAAAGGAATCTAGCAAATTGCTCTCCTTAAACTGCACACAATAAAGCTTCTAGGAGACCTCCCATAATGGCTACAAAAATAGGAACTTGTTCTGATGATGATGATGATGATGATGATGATGATAATTTTTATTATGTACTTATTATTACAAGGAAACTATGAGGTTAAGAACAATTGCCATAAGTAATCATGTGATTACCATACTACATGATTTAAAAGTTTTATCTCATTGATTCCTTTCAACAATCCTGGGAGATGGGTACTATTATCATCTTATTTCATTAATGCCAAATTTCAGACTTTGATAAGTTCAATGTTCACTTGTACAAGGTGTCACTGCTAGGAAGTGGGTGAATTAGAATGGAGCACAGGTCTAATACTACCTTCTGTGCTCTTAATTACTATGGAAAACAGCTTGCCTCAACCAGACAGCTATGCACAATTTCCATTATTCTGCTGTTTTTATTTTAAGCCCCTCAAAGGTAGTAGGGATGGATGGGAAAGCATCAGGCAGAAAGTGGATTGGATGCCAAATTTCTTGCTGAAAATTATGCCCCTAAGGACAATAGTAGCACTGTATGATCAAGGGTGGAGTATGGTCTTCATTTTTTCATTGAATGACTAATGAGATTGCCCCCACCAATGTTTTCCCTAAGCTGGGCATGTTCAACCCCTGTGTTTATTTCAAGCAGCTCATTCCAAGCTTGTCCTCTGAAGTTTTCCCCAGTACCCTTCTCTTATCATCCAAGAGAAAGATCCTCTGGGAAGGTGAAGAACTTGAAATTAAGGAAGGAGTTTTTCAAGTGGCTGTCAAGCACAGCAGGTTAGAGGGTGTTTGGAAAGTGATCAGTATGTTTTTTTTGTTTTTTTTTTTTTCTGAAGATACCCATCCCAAGATCAAGGATCAAACTCCTTAAGCCAGTGAAATTTTCTCCACAGTCCAGGATGCCTCACAAATAGAGAATCCAGAGGAAAATATAGTGGTATGGCCACTATGTTGATGAGCCTTTTATCACTCCCTAGTTTCTCAAATTTTGTACCTCTCTCTAGTCTTAAATTACTTGTTTAATTGATTTCACATTTATTGAACATCTACTCTGAGCAAAAGCATTTTAGTGGATACTGAGGTAAGGACATACTAAAACAGTATGGGAACTCAGAAGAAGTTTTCAGTGTAGATTGGGAGGCAGACATATAAATCAGAAGATATGGCAGATAACCGGATGGTTGGAGTTCATTAGAGTTTTCCAGAACATATTGATGTATAACTGTAAAATTAAATAAGGACATGAAATCTGCTGATTGGTGATAGTAGTTTCTGAATAAAACATGGTAGGAGTGAAAAAAATCAAAGTTGGAAGAAAAATTAAAGGTCATCTCTATTTAATTTATTTTGGGGAGGGACTAAGTTTTGTAATTTAAAAATAAATTACCTCCTAAAGCTTTAACCATAAGTACACCATTAATATTATCTAACAAAATTGTCTCTTCATAAATGTTACTATTTTAGGGTGAATGAAGGCTTTCATTGCACCCTTTATGTTAAAACTCCAGCCATTCACAGCACTATATTACCCCAAACATTCAGTCTACCAAATGACATTGGCACCAAAACCTCATTTCCATCATATCTGAATGAAAAATGAGTTGCTTTTTAAGCTTAAACAGAGTGTTTACTTCTAAACAAAACCTATGCCAGCCCACCTAGGACAACAATCATTTCCCAAAATTTTAATAACTGCTATCTGTCTAGACATCACCTCATACTAAGAAAGTGGGAAAAGCTGTCAAAGCGTAAAACAATCAACATCATCAAAGGTGAAAATTTTGGGCACAACAGAGGTAAATGAAAAATAAACAAATTGCACTTTAATATAATGATTAATGTGCAAGAAAGATAAGCTTAGAGGTGGGCCAAGGCAGGCACTAGTTAATATCTTCTTTTAAAAATCTTGCCAGTAGTCATAATTACATATTGGGATCATAACATCTTTTTGAGGAGGTACCTTTCACTTGGCAAGTGGATAGTGTCTTAAAATATAAGGAAACAGCAGACATGACTGATGATTATGAAAATAAGTTTACACTTTATTTTCTAGATGCCAGTTGATAGGAAAAGGTAGGCAATTTTTGTCTGCTTTGTGATATACAAAAGAGGAGTCTGAAATATTACGACTTAAAAAGTTGTATGGGGTCTTTGTGTATATATCCCACTATTATGTGGGAAATTGGTTACAACCCTTCATTTTATAAATGAAGCAACTCAGCAAGAGTTGAAGTGAATTGCCCAAGGCCATAGTGACAGGTCCAAAAGTCCATCCACTTGCTACCAAATGAGTTTCCATTTTTCCCACTCCCTTAAGGCAGAGGATTGGATAAGGGTATTAGGTCATCTATTAATTTAATTTATCCAGAATATTCCAATAACAGAAGGACAAACAGAGAGTAAGATATACACTTCAAATACTTAGAATTGCAATTACCTGAAACTTGTAAATCCAGGGTGCCTATGCATGCCAAAGTTGATGCTTAGAACATTAAGCTTTATTGCCGAAGCTGCAGGAATTTCAAGTCCATCTCTTTGGTTTCATTTTACCCCCTCTAGTGCTGTTTGGAGGGAGGGCTTGCTCAACCTTGAAGATAGAGGTATGATCAAAGGGAAGAAGAGAGATTTATGGAGACTTTGCAAGTGAGGCCACAAGGATGCCTATTGTGCCAGGGCCTGCATTTCACAAGCTAAAATAGGCATTTTCACAAAAGCACACTAGATCTTAATGAAGAGGCCCAGGAGATAAGCCTTATCAGGAAAAAAAGACCCACAGGAATAACATTAGTGTTTGTTTTAATAGAAAAGCAGGAAATGTATTTTGGTATCCATCCAAAATGTCAGCTCTGAAAAAGGAGTGAGAGATGGTGTCAGTAGATTTGTATGTTTATCTAGCTTTCTAAAAATAAGTGTTGTATGTAAATACTGGCTTATTACTATTCACTATAATTGTATTAGAGCATCAGACACAACATTAGGACAAAGATTTATAGTCTCTCAGAAATATCAGATATATGATAGCACAGTGGTCAAAGGTTCTATGTCCCTCTCACTGGAAATGTAAATAGAGATAGATTCTCACTGCTCAACATGTCTAAGCCTAGATCAAAGACACTCATACACTGAGAAAGAATAATGAAGCAGAATGAGGTTTAAGGATGCATCATGATATGACACTCTAGGGGTTCTTCTTTCTCTGTGTATCTGTGGAGTTATCATTCCATTCCTCTGCTGTCCCAAATGGTTTGACAAGAGCACTATCTACCTTTGCTTCTCCTGTGACCCTTGGAACCCAACCACCTCAGCCCCCATCTCCATGGAATGAAGAGGGAGCCCAGTGACACAGGAAAGGTGGGTGTCTAACAGTAGTGTATAATGAATCAAGTGGGAACACACCTATTAGTCAAGCAACCACTGAATAACAAAGGGCTTGTCCTGACCCAGGACACAATACATTTAATTCCATGTTACAGCTAATTCAACCTAATTCTGGCATAATCAAAAAATCAGCACAGCCTGCAGTCCCAAGTAATTGATTTGGTGTATGCATGCCAAAGAATCAAAGCTGAGGGTGTGACTTTCTTTTGAAAGGCCTTGTTAGTCATTACTCCACAGTCTGTATCATTTGACTCATTTATTCTTGTTTGAAGAAAGCTAAAGGTTTGGTATTATTTTATTCTGGATTTTGGAAGACATACCTTGAAAGTTTAGTATTCTTAATGGCATGCAGGAGGATAGTTATACCAGTTAGAATAATTTAAGGTAAAAAGGCTTTATTTGGAGGTCATCATGCTACAGATTCAGCACTCCTGTCTCAAACAAAAATTGTACATAAAAACGTGGATCACGAAAGAAAAGAATAATGTTAAACTCAGGTGCAAGAAGATGATAGGTTTAGCTGGGCATGGTGGCGCATGCCTGTAATCCCAGTGGCTGAGGACACTGAGGCACGAGGATCCTGAGTTCAAAGCTAGCTTCAGCAATCTAGCAAGGCCCTAAGCAAATCATGGAGACCCTGTCTCTAAGTAAAGTGTTAAAAATGGCTGGGGATGTGGCTCAGTGATTAAGCGCCTCTGGGTTCAATCCCTGGCACCAAAAAAAAAGAAAGAAAGAAAAAGATGATGATGACAGGTCTAATCTTAGCACCCTTGAAAAGAAAGAAAGTAATCTGTTGGATAGAACTGAGTCAAAGGATTGCCTGGTTTACACAGTTAATCATCATACTGGGGGCCTGAGTCATCTGCAGTCTATCTGAGCTGATTCAGCTGTCGTCTGTAGGACCCTAAAGGGAAAAGATAACTTGACAGGTCATCCAAAGAATTTGCATGCTTCTAGCAGCATTTAGACAGTCTCCACTGTTTTGCTGGAAAGAGGACACGCTGGCCTTGCCTGGTTTCTAGACACTGAAGAGAAACTGGTTTCCCACCTTGGTCCATGGCACTGTGAAGGGGTTGCAAAGACTGAGAGCAATGTAGGAGTTAAATGTCTATTTCCACTGGTTTTCAGGAGCACTGTAGGTAATATTTAGTGGTTCTCATCTGTGCAGAGCTGTTCAGAACCATCACATTCTCAAGAGACACTAATTAAAGGTTTCATTCTCTCTCCATGTCATTTGTTACAAAGTATATGGGTTCAGGGTTAAGTCCATGGCCACTGCAGGAAGCAAAGGGAAATTCACACCAACATGGAAAAGGCAGTGTATGACGATTTTTAATGGGAATCTCTAATCAAACTTCTCAGAGTTATGCTCAGTAGTCAGTGACTAATAGGTTGAGAAGGAAAAGATTATATTCAATCTGCCTGTTAACTACAAGACTTTAATCAATTTCAGTGGAAAATGCTCTGAGGCAGAAAGAAACATAATAGGACAGTGATCTAATCTCCCAGAAAGCTTGATGCCATTTTCTATTTTATCTCTCCAATGGGGGAGATGTTAATGCTGAGACTATTCCTAAGTGTACTCTACATCAGAATGAGGAAGAAGATGGTCATTTGGCTCAACGGCCCATATGTCTTTGCTATGAACTGTTGAAACTTGAATTTCCTAATATGGTTGTAGTACATCATACCCGACATATGGAGGGGCTTGTTGGGGATTGTGGCAAGTCTATGAACTCAAGAGTCTTGCTCTTCTCACCAAGACAGGCAGTAGATTTGTACATCTAGCATCCAGAAACACTGGTGAAAACAAAATATGTCTTTGAACCAGCTTTGGACCATGGGTCACCAGTTTGTAACCTCTAGTCTAGACTACAATTATTAGAGGATTTTAGAGAAAAGGAAGATTAATGGAAGGAGGCCAGAACAGTCATTGCATGTTTGGTGGAGGTAGCATAATTTGAATGGTTCTTGGCAGATGAGTAGGATTTTTCTCCTCTCCAACTAATTCCTTTCATGTAAACATACATTTAAAAGGTCAACAAACATCACCCCACACATATACACTATATTTGTCTCTAAGTACATATTTATACAAGGCCCATCAATTTATAATCAGGGAAACATATCCTTTTCTCATTGACAGGATTTATGAAAGAATGAAGGAGGCTGGCAAAGCTTTCTTTCATGCTGTTAACTAAAATTTCATTTTCTCCGAGAAAACTTTCCTTTCCCTTAGTCACCCCAACTGATTACTTTAGGATTTAATGCTTGTGCCATTTATTTGGTTCACAGAGGAGCCTTACAATACAACAGTAGACCTTTTGTCAGGTTAGATATATCAGGGCCACAGGATGTGTAGAACAGGCATTGCAGAACTGTGGGAAAACCAACTGATTCAACTTGTTACTCTGTAAATGGTTTCTCTATCTATCAGCTAGGTCAAAACTTGTCATTAAGCTTCAGTACCTTTCATCTAAAAATGGGTATGACAAGGATTGGGGAAGTGGCATGTGCAAGGCCCTGGGTTCAACTCTCAGTACTGCAAAAGAGTGGGGCCATAATAACCTCTACTTATATAACTGCCAAATAGTTCAAATCACGTAGCATATGTGAATATTCTGAACACAAGTGTAAAGGTAATAATATTATTCATCATTCTAGTCTGAGAATGAGTTAAGTTCACTCTGGAAGAATGATCTGCCTTTCAATTCATTTTTTTGCAAAAAGCAACTCTCATTATGCATTATTATTTATGGCTCCTAATAGTCTTTCATGATGAGAATTTCCTAGTTTGGGGCTGCATATGGGACATAAGACTTAAACAAAGGAGACCTGACTATATTGTTGAGGTTCCACCTGAGAAACAACAGTGAAGAACAGAGTCTAAAGGAATAAGCATGAGCAAAGACAAAGTCACCAGTAATGCTGAATGAAAGACAGATGCTCACCTAGAGGAATTAATGACAAAATACCTGCCATACAACAAAAGCCCACAGATTCTCAGTCACCATTGAAATGTAAGTAAATGTTTGGTTTGGTTATTTTTCTAGCAACCACTTGTACATCCTTTTCCATTCTTCCTCTCTGCCTGTCCTTAATCCTACTGATAAAGCAGTGAAAGATAATGGTTAAAAACAAGACATTTCAACTGAGACTAGTGGTGGTTAAATTTCACTTCTGCCACTTGCTTGTCTTGTGACCCTCAGCAAGTTATTTAACTTTCCTGAAACTTAGGTTTTTCATTTGTAAAATGTAGTAATAATAGCATTTTGGCAGAGTCCAGCACACAGCTTATTATGCCCAATAAGTATTCATTATCATTGTTAAAGAAGATAATAAACACTTTGTTAAAAGTCTCCCCAGTAGTGATCCACACACCAAAATTGTCCTTTACCTCTTCCCAAATTACCCGTTAAATTTTCATCAAAGATCACCCCCACAAAAAAGGAACAATTTTGTGATCATGCAGAAATTACTTGTACTTTCTAGTGATATATGTAATTTGTGATAATGTCTAGGAGTATCAGTGATCAAAGAAATGAATCTTTTTAAACAGTGTGTAATAAATGGCAAAGAAAGCATTTGCTTTTGGTGACCTTCTCCAGTAGGGAGTTCCTAGGAAGATTTAAAGATTACACAGCTTAATGAATAACTACATACTCATACCAACGGCAAGCCTTATTTAAAATTTATTTTCTTAGCTCTTTACCCATTTAAGTGTAAAATCTAACAAGCCAGGTCAACAGGCATTTATTAAGTGCTCATTATATGCCTGATATCATGTGGAATATAAAAGGATAAAATAAATGATGATTAGTTTCTATTTCCCTATTAAGTGGGAGGAAAAAGCTGACTGTACTGTAAAAGAGGTGTCATGATTCAACATAACAGTAGCAAAAGATGATGTAAAGACATGTACCTTGATTAATTAGGAGATATATGAACTTCTATTTTCTCATCTATAATTAGTACAATACTGTATCTTTCTTTTAGACTTCATAGGGCTCCTGACAGGATCAAATGAGATAGCACATATAAAAAAATTAGTTACTGCACACAAATATTAGATGCTGATAAAGTATTCATACTGTAATATGAGAATGAGTGTTAAAACAGCAGCAATTCACTACAAGATGAGAAAGGAGAAATTGCCCAAAAAAATGCAAGTACAGGAATTTTGGGGGGTTCCACCAAAGCACACTGTCTGACACCAACAGCGCCTCAAACATACAGGAGGAAAAAACTTACCACTTTACTTCCCTAAGGTTGTTGTAAGGATGAAATGAAAAACATGATAAATCAAGTTCATGCCATGATGTCTGACACATGGTATTATCATTGTTCTGCTGTTATATTGTTATTAGTAGTAATTAATAATCTACATACTTATGAATTGAGGGATGAAAGCACTAGTAAGTTTAAATTCTGAAACCCACTTAGAAGCCTCCAAATGCCATTGAATAATCTCTGTATTAATAGATTGGACTCCTCCCCCACCTACCAAATTATTGTTCCATGTATTGTAGGTATAAATTTTTAAAAATGCTCAGCACTGCATGACAAAATAGGAGTAAAACCTTATTGTCAAATTCGGTGCTTATTAGTGGAGACAAACACCAAAAGAATATTATTTTACTCACAATATTAAAACTCAGTATAGCGTCCTACCTAGATTTTGAAGCTTCTATGCTGTACATGTAGATGTACATGTAAATGACTTCTAACAGACCTACCAATGCCACATGGACCTATTTGAGAAACATTGGCATAGAAAGATAAAACATATTTTATGAAAATGTCTTTTGATAATGAATTGCTGTTTTATTTTTATTTTTTTGGATTGCCACTTTAAAAGTCAAGTACTGATGAAAGAATTTGTGTTAATCACTGCCTTCCTTTACTGTATCAAAATACCAGAGAAAATCAGCTTCTAAAGAGAAAAAAGGTATATTTTTGGCTCACAGTTTTGGAGGTTTCAGTTCATGGTAGGTAGGTTGGTTCCATTGTTCCAGAGGCTGTGGTGAAGCAGTATATCATGGCAGAGAGAAACATGGTAGAGCAAGCTGCTCACCCCATGGAACCAGATAAGCAAAGAGAGAGAAAGAGGCCAAGCTTCCATAATCTCATTCAAGGACATGTCTCCCATGTCCTACGACTTCAAACTATGCCCTAACTCTTAAAAGTTCCACCAGCTCCCATTAGCACCAAGCTGGGGAGTAAGCCTTTAACATATGGGCCTTCAGGGAACATTACAGATCCAAATTATAGCAGGATGAAGCATAAGTTTAAGAGTAAACATTTAAAAGAGTTATTAAGCTGGGTGCAGTGGCACATGCCTATAATCCCAGCTGCTAGGGAGGCTGAGACTGGAGGATCACAAGTTCAAAACCAGCCTCAACAAAAGTGAGGTGTTAAGCAACTCATAGAAGAAAAAGTAGGCCCTAATCTTCATCATGTGGGATTAGGCCCCAAATCCCTTAATAAGACTCCTATAGCATAAGAATTAAAACCAAGAATCAATAAATGGGATGGAATCAAAATAAAAAGTTTCCTCTCAGCAAAAGAAATAATCTGTGAGGTGAACGGAGAGCCTACATCCTGGGAGCAAATCTTTACCCCTCACACATCAGATAGAGCACTAATCTCTAGGGTACATAAAGAACTAAAAAAGCTAAGCACCAAAAAAACAAATAACCCAATCAACAATGGGCCAAGGACCTGAACAGACACTTCTCAGAAGAGGATATACAATCAATCAACAAATATATGAAAAAATATTCAGCATCTCTAGCAATCAGAGAAATGCAAATCAAAACAACTCTAAGATATCATCTCACTCCAGTCAGAATGGCAGCTGTTATGAAGACAAACAACAATAAGTGTTGGCGAGGATGTGGGGAAAAGGGCACACTCATACATTGCTGGTGGGACTGCGAATTGGTGCAGCCAATATGGAAAGCAATATGGAGATTCCTGGAAATCTGGGAATGGAACCACCATTTGACCCACCTATCCTTCTCCTTGGACTATACCCAAAGGACTTAAAAACAGCATACTACAGGTACACAGCCACATCAATGTTTATAGCAGCACAATTCACAATAGCTAAATTGTGGAACCAACCTAGATGCCCTTCAGTGGATGAATGGATAAAAAAAATATATATCATATATACACAATGGAATTTTACTCAGCAATTAAAGAGAATAAAATCATGGCATTTGCAGGTAAATGGATGGACTTAGAGAAGACAATGCTAAGAGAAGTTAGCCAATCCCAAAAAACCAAATGCCGAATGTTTTCTTTGCTATAAGGAGGCTGACTCATAGTGGGGTAGGGATGGGGAACATGGGAGGAATAGATGAATTCTAGATAGGGAAGAGGGGAGGGAGGGAAAGGGAGGAGGCAGGGGATTAGCAAGGATGGTGGAATGTGATGGACATCATCATCTGAAGTACATGTATGAAGATATGAATTGGGTGTCAACCTACTTTATACACAAACAGAGATATGAAAAATTGTGGTATATATGTGTAATAAGAATTGTAATGTATTCCACTGTCATGTATTTTAAAAAAATACAATTAAAAAAAACACAAAGTAGGGCTGGGGATGTGGCTCAGTGGTTGAGTGCCCCTGAGTTCAATCCTCTTACCCCCCAAAAAAGAAATTATATAAATCAATAAATATGTAAATTTATAATAAATGAATATGTGTTTAAATATATAAATACAGATTTTCTCACTCAGATCATAGACTCCAGAGATCTATCAAGGAGCTGACTAAAATAATTTTAAATTATCAAAATTGTTGGGAAGATGAATTTATATTCCCTCACAATAATTATCTATGGTTAATAAAAGTTAACTTTTATAAAAACAAAAATAAACAAAGGGGTAGAGAGAAAGGAAGAGTGCAAATTAACAACAGTAGTGACAAGAATAATAATAGATGATATGATACATCAAGGGATTACTCTGTTGCATACAATATCTGTCTCTTATAAACATATTGCCCTTGT
>NW_026000261.1:6444337-6451913 GCF_001458135.2 Marmota marmota marmota | reverse complement strand
GTTTTTTTTTTTTTTTTTTTTGAACCCAGGGCACTTTACTACTGTGCCACATCCAGACCTCTTTCAATTTTTTAAAAAATTTTGTGACAGGGTCTCACTAAGCTGCTGAGGCTAGCCTTGAATTTGTGATCCTCCTATCTCAGCCTCCGAGTCATTGGGATTACAGGTGTGTGCCACCATACCCCATACATTTGTTTTCTTTTTAGTATTGTGTCTTTTATTGCCTTTGTAAATTTTTGAAACAATTTCAAAATTTCATAAAATTTTCAAATGTAGTACAAATAACAAATCTTAATGGGACATACATCACAGATATACAGGGAAGGTATAACCAAAGTCACAGAGAAATGTGCACATAGAAATGCATAGAAAGATCTTCCAAAATACTGATAGGAACAGGTATCAATTTGACTCTAAAGCACAATGTTTTTATGTCAAAATTCTTTTCCTCACTTTCTTACACTCTGACTGAAAACAAGTAGTCAATAGACCTAGAAGTAGCAATCTCTCTCAGCACCTCTGGCTATCACAGCCACTGACGAAATTGAGAGGCTCAAGGTACTCTCATTCTTTAAGGATGGCGAGCTCAGGTTGAGGGCTCAAAACAGATGCTGGATATGAAAACAGGGATAAGCTACAAATTTCTCCTAGTATAACCACTGTGCCTTTCATTCTTTCCATAGTTTTAGGGCATAGTTCAGTAAGGCAAAATCTGACAGGAGGAAGAAATAGGAGAATCTGGAAATTAAAGGATTAGAGCTATAAACATCTTGACAAAGATACTGTTACATGGTTCTCATTATTCCAGTAACATCTAAAACTCAGAAAATGAGGGCTGGAAGTGTAGCTCAGTGGTAGACAACTTGCCTAGCATGTGTGAGAAACCGGTTCCATCCCCAACACCCCCCAACACATGCATACTCACAAAAAAAACCCTCAAAAATGATTTTATTGCTCTACATTTGAGATTTGAGTCTTCAAACAACAACTAATACTGAAAACCCCACTAAATTTGCTACCTACATTATCAGTTTCAAATTTTGTCTGCTAAGTTTCCTTTAAGGAAAGAGTATCTGTACAAATGGCACTAAACACATAGATAGTTTATAAGAGCCAATGGTTATATGACTTGGTGGAATGTGAGAACTAGATTTGGCAATTGATAATAAAATGAGAGAAATGTGCCTCCAATGGAAGGGAATGAAATGGTCAGTGTCTGCCGCAGTCTGGCTGGGCACAAATGCCGCAGTCTGGCTGGGCACAAAATCACGAGCCACCATACAGCTTGTAGATTCAAACAGCAACTCTTTATTCCCGAACTCACACCAGCCGTATACAAACACGTTCTGGGGAAATCCACGTTCTCTGCCCAAATCCACGTTCTCTCCCAAATTCACCTCTCTGGGCATCTGTCTTCCAAAATATACTGTCTGAATCCCGTGAGAACTCAAGGGGAACTTAGGCAGCAGGATACGCCCTATTCCCAGCAGGAATAATCTTAAACCTTAAACCTGGAACCTAAACTGGGAACGCCCTAAACCCGATTATGTTAAACCGGGAACACCCTAATCCGCCCTGGTCCTTGAGCAAGGTCACCTACATTCAATGTCACTGCAACATGGGGTACGCTGGCAAGGAAATTGTCATACCTACTTGGCTAATGGCTCCCAGCAAGTGTCAAGTTCCTAAACAACAGTAAGATTTAATTAACACTTACTAGGTGCCAGGACCTCTGCTAAAAAATGTTATGTATATTATCTCATTTAAACTTCTCAATAACTCTATGAAGTAGGTGCTATCATTTTACAAATGGAACAATGAGACACACACAAAAAGTTCAAATAAGTTCCTCAAACAGAAACAGCTAAGAAATTGTAGCATAGACCTTTGAACCTTGATCCAAAGAACTGATACCAGCACCTGGGCCACAGTAACATCTATTCAATTGGGAGATCCTGTTTTTAATAATATGATTACTGAATGTACACACACCTGGCTTATGCACCTAAAAATACTCCACTGATTGGTATTTGGAGAAAATTTGATCCATATTGATCTCTTCTTTCTTTCATCTTTGATAGCACTTCATTCTGGCCTGTGAAGTTTATCACAAGTGATTATCCTATAATTTAGTGTTTTGAAAATGTGGAGATATTTCAACAATTCTACCACATTAGATTTTTATTTCATTTTAAAAATATATTTTTAACTATTTTAAAAGTGTAATCAAACAAAGCAGGCGCTACTAAATGTTTTAGATGCCAAACATTAACACATTGGAAACCACTAATGATTGAGTTAATGTGTTGCCAAGTTAAATGTGTGTTTGTGTTTGTATGTGTGAGAAAGAGAGACAGAGCAAGAGAGGTGTATATATACCTGGAAATGGAGGTTTTCTTATGTGTCTGAAGATAATCCTAAGATGGCAAAACAAAACATCCCCACTCTATAATGCCTGCTATTTGTGTACATCAAGATTTCTTCAACACTAACCAAAATGAAGCAGAAATAAACTACAGACTAAGATTTCTATAGCTCTCAATTTCAGTTTTTTATGTTCTCTTCAGTCTCTCCCTTTTTATTGACTTTACAAATAAATGATAAAACTTTCATTTACTAGCAGAATGCTTGTTTTGATCTGGTTTTTATTTGTGGGGCATGAGATTTTGTTTGGATGCAAAAGGGTCTACTGCTGTAAAATTTGAGAACTGTTCTGTTTTTGGGGAAACTTCATTATCAACATCTACATTATTATCTCTGAGCATGCTTTGGATATCTACTTGCATGCTAGGCACTGGAAGGTATTTATGCTACTTCTTCATATCTCAAAGGCAAAGTAAATCTTAATCTAAAGTTTATCCTCATATTTAAGGGATCTGTTACGCTCATAACAGGCATTTTAGAATGTCTCTGCCAACCCTCTTCCTTAAGTAAGGAAAAATGATCACTCAAAGCCTTATGGAGCAAGGAAAAATATCATTTAACTTTCATTCCTTCCCCAAGAGAAAAAATCTATCTCCCAAAGGACCGATTTAGCCTCATTGCCAGGAGTGTCAGAACAATGTAGGAAAGCCTGGTATTTCTGGGTAAATTGCTTGTTCTTTATGGTCAGGGAAATTTGCACTGAATATCACAAACTCCCCCTCAGTTCAAGCAAACCAGACTAAAAGATAATGGCAAACTAGCCCTATTGTTGTTATACAAAGGGGGACTAGGACTTCAGAAATGCCTGGGGAGGTGCTTTTAGGCATAATCTTTAGTTGGGACTGAGGTCTCCACAGGAGATCTCAAAGGTAGAGCAGCACAGGTAGAAGTGTTTTGGGGGAAACTAGAACAAGTATAATAACAATTTTACCCCCTTTTCTTCCCTGGGAAGCATGAAAAACAAATTCAACAAATAATTCAGCAATTTTCTCTAAACAGTCCCCCAAATGGGCTCACAATCCATTTCTAGTAGAGAAGCAATCACAGTAAGTGAGGGAAGAAGAAGAGCAACAATAGTAATAAATTTATAGCTAATAATGTATTTAATGATTTGCCCTAAGGTCATAGGTAATAGTGGAGTCTGTATCTGAATTGAGAAATATTTGGCTTCAAATGTAAAGCTCTTAATTTTTTTTATTGCTCCAAAGAAAAATCAGAAGAGGAAAAAAATTAGGAAACAGAACGGTATGCTTAAATATGGAAGTACAAAACAGCTTGGAAATAGAAACATACCTTGTGGTTTGCCTAAATTTTATAAATATGGAAGGATCAGATATGTGCTGAAAAAGTGGGCCCTCCATAAATAAAGGGTTTGTTATTGTGCTGATACATAGTGAGTAGTGAGTAAAAACTTATAATGCCAATCACACCTCACATAGAGAAATATGCTATAACACTGACATTATGCAAATACTCTGAAGATTCAGGAAGCAAATAAAAGTGCAGGACAGGTCCAATCCTCTCTAATTCCTTCAGCATTATTTCACAGTGTTCTGCCTCCCTTCCTCTATTTCACACTCCCAGTGCTCTGGCTACAAAAGCTTAGTACCTGATATGTTCCTTCCCACACCAGATCAACCACATGTCTGGAACACAAAAGACACTAAATAAATATTCACTGAAGGAAGAAAAAAAGGAAAAACAGTAGCAGTCAGAAGACCCAAAGAAAAGATTTCAGAAAACATATTTTCTAAAGTGGGTATTAAGAAGGGAATAATATGTCTGTCTATAGAGACAGGAGGAATGCAGGGGATGAAGAAAACAGAAGGAAAAACAGTAATAAATATGCATGGCATAGTGAGTCAACATCACAAGCATGACTTTGATCTAAATATGAGGATGATAACACGAGATGGAGTTGGCTGGCACAAAGGGATGGCAAGATCATATTTGTGTTTTAGAATAAGCCCTGTAACTTGCAAAGAAGACTGATACAGGATATAGGGTGGGGAGGCAGGGGAAGAAAGACTGAACTAGAACAGTTAGGTCTATTGTAGGGAGTCCAGAAAAGAAATAATAAAAAGCCTGAAGCAGAGAGACAGCACATTATGATGGGTTGTAACCAAATTCTGCCCTTTGTTGGATCTGTGACCTTAGATAAATCAGTTAATATCCCTGGGATGCAAATATTTGCCCTACATATTTCACAGAGTAGTCTTGAACCATTAACAAAATAATTTGCAACAATGCACCTTGTAAATTTGAAACACTAGAAAAGATGTTATTATAGTGGTGGAAGCGAGAAAAAAAATGAGGGAGACAAGTGAGAAACATGACCTTTGTTCAAGACACACAATCACAAATGGGAAGAGTCTTCTCTAACATGTCCCTTTCTCTCATCTGCTCATACATCAGCTGTCAAAATTGAGAAATGGTTTTTAATTTTCCACTGACATTAAAAGAAATGGAGGACAAGCTACTGGAGAGGCTGAAGTAGGAGGTTCATAAGTTCAAAGACCTCCTGGGCAACTTAACTGAGACCCTGTCTCAAAAATAAAATAAAAACGATTTGGGGGCTGGGGATGTAGCTCAGAGGACTTGCCTCTAAGGCATAATGCTTGCCTAGCATGTGTGAGGCCCTGGGTTCCACACAAATTTTTTTTTAAAGCATGAGGATGTAGCTTAGTGGTAGAGTGCTTATCTTTGGTACTGACTGGTTCAATACCCAATACGATCAATCAATCATTCAATGAATGAATCAATCAATCAATCTGGAGTGGAATGGAAATTGAGCACCTACTTTGCACAGTATGTTCATATACCTTATGCCGTCTAATTTCACACAAGGCCCATAATAATATCTTAGGAGGAAAATATTATTATTTTTTCTGGAGATGAGAAAATTGAGTCTCAGAAACATAAACTAAGTCACACAGCTAGGAAGTGTGGACAGAGGAAGCATTCAGCAGAAGCCTAATTCTGGCATTCTTTCTCTTAAAAATCAAGCCATTGAACATGGTTGTTAGTTTTCCATCATTATATACTGTTATTGGACTCACCACTAGTAATTCTTAAGATGGAAAAGGAAAGGCAGTTATTGCAGGTGATTTGGAGTAGATCTGTGTACTCACTTTAATTTTATCAATTGATCACCTATGTTATACCTGTTAGAATCCTGGACATTGTAAATACAAGGTTGAAGAGGGTGACACAGTCATAAGCAAGGGGATTTCAACACCACATGGTTAAGTGCTATCGAAGAGGCCTAAGGAGCTTTGGAAGCACAAGAGAAGGTAAAAGGAGTTTATTTTGAAGAGGCCTGAGATTGCTTAATTGAGAAAATGGCATTAGATCTTTGTATAAAGGATGGTATAAGAGTTCACTAGGTAGAGGAGAAGTTAGAAATGATGGAGAATATTCTAGACAAAGGAGACAACATCTCCAAGATTAAAGAGATATGAAAGAACATAAAATCATTTGGGAATGGTTCAGTCTAAATGACATGAAATATACACTATGAGTTTGGGAAAGAAAGCTGGAAGGAAGAAACGCATGAGGCTACAAATGTAGTTGAGATTAGATAAGAAAAGTCCTTAAATTTGCCAAACCAAGGGTGTGTATTTTATAGTGGAAAAGTAGGAAAGCAACATAGGTTTTAAATCTGGAGATAACACAATTGGATTTGTTGTTAGTAAAATAACTGCTGGCAATGTAGAGATTAGAATGGAGTCAAGAGGTCAAAAAACCAGTTTGTATGCTATTGGTGTGTGACGATGATGATGCTTGGAACCAAAAGAGTTAAGAATGGAAAAGTCAGAGTCTACATATTTTTGGAAAAACTAATGGAATTTGTGGAGAAGAATAGAGATAAAGAGAGTTGGTGGCTGACTGTGTAGTTTCTTCATGAAACTGGGTGGATGGTGATAAAAACAAAGATAAAAAGGATCACAGCAGGTTGGAGTATCAATGGGAAGGGCATGAAATAGGTTGAACTTTTAGATATGTTGTGTTTCGGGAAACAAAAATAATTGTACCTGGCTTTAGTTGTTGAGTACTTACACTATTTTCCAGGCACTATTGTAAGTTCCAGAGCATAGAATTTAGTATAAGTACTCAACTAAAGCCAGCTACAATTGAGATTGAGAGAGAGAAAATTGGTGGGGGGAGGATAATTATTGAGAGACAGGTACAAGGGCTTAGTAAGAAATTGGAAATATAGGTTAGGAGCTCAAAAGCTATGTGTGGGCTGGAGATACAAACTCCACAGTCATCAATGTAGAAGAGGCATAGTGAAAATCCTTGAAATAAGACATCATCAAGTGATAAAAGTCTCAGAAAAGGACATCATTTTAAGGATTGCAGAGTGATGAAGATTATAAGCTTTCTAACTAGAAAGATCACGATTAACTTGTTTACTACTATGTCACTAGGGCCTAGAGTAATATTTGAAATACAGTGGTTGCTCAAAAAATATTTGTTGAATAAATAAAATCTTAAAAAGATCAGAGAAGCATAAGAAGAATCAATGAGCCATAGTGTCCTGGAAAACAAAGGGAGAAAGGAGGTTTCAGAATGACAGGAAAATGCTAAACAAAATGTAGAACAGAATAGAAACTACAAAGAACACATGGCGGTAGGTAGTTAGGCAACCATAAGTAGACTGAAAGTGGGCAACTGTGGTGGAGTATACTCAGTCTAAAATATAAGAAGTTGAAGGATTAATAGTCATTGAAAAGGAGTAGACAAATGCCAGGCATTTGGCAGTAATGTCACTGAAGGAATGAGAGTTACTGAAGAAAATGAAGCTTTGGGTTATGTTTGGTTTTTAATTTTTTTTTTCATAATGGAGGAGACCTCAATATTTTTCCTAGAAGTAAAAAAGGAACTCTAGGAGAGGAAGAGATTAAAGAAGGTAAGAGAGTAGACAATTGCTCTTAGATAATTTTCCCATCACTGTTTTCTCTTGGGCATGCTTATCAGGTTTTCTATGTACATTTGGTTAGGTTTAAAAAAATCAAAGCCCTATGATCTGCTTCAGTGGAACATTTGGTCAGTTAAAAAACACTTGATAGTTTAATACAGTCTAGCGTTTCCTAATATGCTCTTAATATACAAGACATCTCTCTCTCTCTCTCTCTCTCTCTCTCTCTCT
>NW_026000261.1:6384575-6443821 GCF_001458135.2 Marmota marmota marmota | reverse complement strand
ACACACACACACACATATTAGTTGTAGGAAGACACAATACCTTTTTAAATTTTTTCTGTGGTGCTGAGGATCAAACCCAGTGCTTCACGCACACAGGTGAGCGCTCTACCACTGAGCTATAGCCACAGCTCCCCCACTCTTTTTTATTTAGAGACAGGGTCTCCTTGAGTTGCTTAGGGCCTTGCTAAATTGCCAAAGGGGTCTCAAACTTGCAATCCTCCTGCCTCAGCCTCCTGAGTCACTGGGATTACAGGCATGCACCGCAATGCCTAGCTATAAATAGTCTAATTTTAAAGGAATGAATATAATGACCTCCATTGCCTGAAAAAGTAAATTCCTAGAGAATTAGAAACAATATTTAAATAAGCCTAGCATAACCCCTCATATAGTCAGACACTTAACTAGGATGATTTTGGATATTCTGGAATCTTATTCACTAGCTCACTCAGATAAATTGAACAAATATTCACTTGAATAATCATCAACCCTTTAAACTAAATTTACAGGAAACTCATCATTAAATCCTGGATTTTAACATTTACCTTTCCATTCCTGTGCACTTTGTAAATTCTAAAAAAAAAGCACCTAAATTATTCTGTCATTAAATGTATACCAATATTCCATTATTGGCACCTTAATTCTCACAGTGAAGAGACTTTCTCATAATGATATGCAACATAGTAACTGTCATTTGCTTACAATAATTATTTTCATTACTACTACTCAAACAAGTGGTATGGAGAATTCAATTATGTAAAATCAGCCAGGTATGGTGGTGCACACCTGTAATCCCACTGGCTTTGGAGGCTCAGGCAGGATGATCACAAGTTCAAAGTCAGCCTTACCATCCTAGTGAGGCCCTAAGCAACTTAGCGAGACCTAAAATATAATATATAAAATGGGCTGGGGATATGGCTCAGTGGTCAAGCACCCCTGGGTTCAATTGCTGGCAGCAAAAAATAAATAAATAAATAAAGTAAAAATAATATCATTCTACCACCTCCAGTACTGGGGAGTAAACCCAGGGCACTGTATCACTGAGCTAAATCCCTAGCCCTTTTTATTTTTTGAGACAGGTTCTCACTAAGATGCTGAGGCTGGTCTTGAAATTGCAATTCTCCAGCCTCAGCCTCCTGAGTTCCTGGGATTACAAGCATGTACCACTGTGCCCAGTTCTTGTCTAAACCATCTAAAAGATGATAAATCTAAAAACTTAGAGAATAAATTGGAATTAAGAACAGCAGATGAGGACCAGACAACACAGATGAGAATCCATTGCAGAGTGTAAATGGGATATCTCTCTCTATATATATATGTATATTTTTTCCATATATATATATATATATATAAAATCTTCCCCTTGGAAAAAAAAAGTCACCCAGGTTGGGGATGTAGCTCAGTTGGTAGAGTGCCTGCCTCACATCTCACATGCACAAGGCACTGGGTTCAATCCCCAGCACCACACACACACAAACAAAAAAGTCATGTAATCCTCTAAGAATGTATCCTGTGACTCTCTTCTTTCTTTTTGCCAGTTTTCCAAAAATTAGAATAGCTTTACAAGGTAAAAATATATCACGCATAATCAAACCACAACGAAGGAAGCAACTATGAACTTAAATAAGACAAACAATAAAGTATTATCAGTGGCTCTAAAGGTTTATTTGTCTCACCATGGTCATGCACACTGATATAGCAGATGACATTGTAAAACAATGAGAAAATATCTAGAACCTATGCACCAAAACAGTGTTTGATTATGAATACTTTGATACTTGGAAGAAATGGAAGCATCATCTTCCAGTCATATCAAATGAGAGAAGATGCAGTATCTGGGAAGTCTTCAGTATATTGAATGATCTATATAGTGCTTTTCCCAAAAGTACACTGAGTAAGATCAGCCAGAGTCTAAAAATAAATGTTTTTCTGGAGGGTATTCTGCCCAAGTATGACATTTTTACAAGTGGCAAGATTCCTGGACAAATTGTGGACTAATCAAAATCTGGCATTTTCAATAAATGTAGTATTGAGCCTCAAGGTAACACATAACTAAACTTGTATAATGGAGGAATCAGATGGAAAAGTGCACAGAGTCCTAGATCAATATGTCTGCTTACAAAGAGTAGAATATACTCACATAAAAGCCTATGTCCTGAGTTAAGGGGTCAGAAGGTTTTAGATTTTAAGTTTTCTGACATTATCCTCTTTTCATAAGAGACAATATTTCACCTTATTTTGACATTTTTTTAAAGACATTATATGCCGGGATGAAGTCCTCCATTTTCTCATAAGCATGTTAAGTGATTTTATTAGTTTGAATTAAGTATGGTTCTAGAAATCATATTTAAAATATTAAAAACAGAGCCAATCTACTAAAATGATCAAAACCAGTGAGATAAATATTTTGAATATATTTTTATCTGTTATCTATATAGTAAATTACTACTATTATTAAGAGGGTTGTTTTAACACCACAGTAAAATAATAGTAGAACAACTTCATATTTGAATTCAACAGTTAACTTTATTTCTGCCGGCATAGTTAGTCCAACTGGAAAACTTCAACATCTCAGACTCTTTAGGTCACTTTACCTTTATGAAATTATCCTTGTAATTCCATTGATTTTTTTCCTGATTTTGGGGATCCACTCAACTTTTCTAAATTAATTTTTTGTAGTTGTATATGGACAAAATGCCTTTATTTGATTTGTTCATTTTTATCTGGTGCTAAGGATGGAGCCCAGTGCCTCACACATGCTAGGCAAGTGCTCTGCCACTGAGCTATAACTCCAGCCCTCCACTAAACTTTTCTTGAAATGATGTCTGCAGAAATTACTTTGCCTGTAGTCTCCATAGGATTTGTGAATGATATTAAAACAGTCTAAGAAATGGTAACTTTAATACAGTTTTTCTGTCTTAACTACTTTAACGTTTCACTTTCTGATGATACAGAAGACCAGGAAAAGGAAATAGCAGGTAGAAACTGAACATCATATAGTGGTATTAGTTTCTGGTACGGTCAAAAGACTAAGAAGAAAATACTAAGTTTAATTTCTATAATATTTGTAGCAATTTTCAAGTCCCACTCCTTGGTGCTCTCCTCCCACTCTCAAAACTTGTGTTCATGTTCTTGTAGACCAGGGAAAATTTCTTCTGCTTTGGAGATCGATGCAGAGGAAGGCATCAGATGTCAGTCATCTTAAGTTGTCCGGAAGAGGCTCAGAAATGTGTGCCTCTTATGTCTTCTACTTTTATTTTCCCAACCCGTTACAAAGTTTTAGGACAGGAAGATGCCTGGGTCCCAAGGGCATTAGCCTAACACAGTGCTTGCTGTTCCTCTTCAAGAACCCTGTTAACTCCCATTAGAAAGGAGAGTGATGTGAAGTCAGTTTCGCGGTACAACTCTCTGTAACCCCCTAACACAAACACAAGAGGTGGGGAAAAGGAAGGGGTCCATTGAGGAGGAGGGGAAAGGGGTCAGGAGAAGACTCACCGCTTCTGCCAGTTCTTCCACCAGGCAAAAGGAAACCAGAAGCAGCCACAACCTAAAACGAGAAGGATTGTGAGTAATACTGGATCTCTGGGCTCTAAGGGTCTTGAGGCCGCCGGTAGCCCCCCAACCCCTTTTTGATGCCTGATTCCACTTTCTCTACAGTGACAGAAGTACAAGTATAGACCGGGCTGGCAAAGTAGCCCGAAGCAGGAAAGAGGAGGGAAGCTCGGGGCAGCAACAGCTCACCCAGGGTGCATGCTTGCGGCTCCTCAGACGCTGGGTCCCGGGAGACTAAGTGGCTCCGCGGCGCTGGCTCATCCGGACTCCGTTGATGCTCGGCGGCTGCTTTCTTACTCAGGACAGAATAAGAGGGCTAAGCGGCTCAGTTTAGAAAAAAGCAGTTAGCTTCCCGATAAGAAGTGCCCCAAAGGGAAAAACACTCGGCGGTGCCCGCTACAACTTGCCGCACTCAGGAGATAGTTCCATGCGCCAGGAGAGGAAGGAATGGAGGGGAACGGGGCGTGGCCGTGTGTTGTCAATCATCCCCCCTACCTTGGGCAGCTGGTTGTCTCTCACATTCAGGCATCTCTACATACAACAGTTCCAGTTGTCTTCACAGCTTCATGCACAGGCCTCTAGAAACCAATATACTAAGACTTAAGCAACTAGGCATTATATCTTCCATAAACCACTGATAATTTACACATGAATAGAATTAGGCATACTACTCCTATATCCACAGGCCCAAAAGTGCTCATGCACACAGGCCAAAATGCATGCAATACTCATTCTAATTAATTGCACACTAAGCACTTGGGAAGAGAAGGGGGAATCTCTGGAGCTGTAAATCTACTTACTCTAAACTCAGCAGAACCTTAGAATGAATGGGCCCGCGTGAAACAGATCCAAAAGACTCTATAAAGTGGTTAAACCTAGGGAATAAGATAACTGAAATATTCTGAAGAATTCTTCAGCAAATTCTTCCTGAAAGACTCCAAGGCGTCCACAAATGTATTTTCTGGGCTTTTTGGCACTTAAAAAATAATGTATCAGGATTTCCAAAGTAATGTTCAAGTCTACTTTATTTGGGAGATATCAATTCAACTGCCATCAACTCTGTATACATATTTCCCATTAGGAAAATGCACTAAAATGATTTAATCCCTTGCCATATATCCTTCTGAAACACAAGAGCAATACCTTTTGTTAGGAGGTAAATATTAATTATGTAATTCAATGTAGTTAAATAAAATGATGTGACTGTATTAGGACAACATTCAACCATATAATAATTCCTAACACATACAATGTTTCCAAATTTTGTGTACATATCACACATATCAACTATTCACACACACTTAAATATGTTCATTTTCTTCATTTATAACTCTATATTTCCAATATTTTTACACTTTCTACTTGTATACAGAAACTTTGTTCTGTGAGCACTTGAACGGCAAAGACACCCAGCAGCCTAGAGGGCTGCGACCAAAATTCGTTTCTAATGATTAACAATAAAAAGCAGTCTCTCTGAGATCCATCCGCTAAAAAAATAGTCCCAGCTCAGGTCTATTTGTAATTGGCTTTGATGCTCATACCAATGAGTGGAACTGGGCAGGGAAGAGCAGTGCCAACGGAAGGTGCAAATGAACGAATAGGAAAGCTTCCCGGTTGAACTCACGGTGTTCAGTCTACTGGTCTAGAAGTTTCCCTCCCCCAAATAACTGAGCGTCACTCCCTCGCAGGTTGCTGGTGGAGTATAAAGCTGTGGCGGAGTGATACTTAAATTCCCTGGTGCTGGCGGGGAGGGGGCGGTGCGGGAGGGGGACTAGAGGGCGGAAAGTAGATCTGTGGGACTTGAGTGAGGAAAAAGTTTGCAAGTCTGGACAGAAGGGAAAAGTGCTCCCGAGAGACCGGCTTTGGGGAGGGGAGGGGGGAGGGAAGAATAGCTCCTCTTCTTTTTCTTTCTTTTTTTTTTTTCTATTTCTTTCCTCTCTCTCTACTTGAAAAGCTTCTTTCTCTTCACCCAAGCCGACCTACACAATTGGGACACCCTCGCTATCCCTCTCCTGCTCTAGCTCTCTCCCAGTAAACCCTCAAGATTATGTCAGTTGGCCCGAGCCAGCCGGGGATTTTGTGCGGGTGCTGAAGAAACTGCGGGAGCCAGAGAAGAATGAAACTGCGTGGAGTCACCCTGGCTGCCGGCTTGTCCTTACTGGCCCTGAGTCTTTGGGGGCAGCCCGCAGAGGCTGCGGTAAGTCCTCCCCCGCCCTATCACCGCACTCTCAGGCTTAAATCACTTTTCGTCCCTTTACCTTCTTTTCTCCTCCGCCTTGTCTAGGGAATTCCAATTTGCTTTCACTTGTTTAGGAAGAAACATCTTATTTACGACGCTGGTAACTCAAGCCTTCTGAAGTCCAAGGGAGAGTTTTAAGTGTTTAAAAATAGGGTTACTTGCTTCCCAGCAGCTAGATCTTCTGGGGCAAGAGCAGAGGCAGGGTGGGAGACGATTATTAATGGATCACTAGGCTCTGGTGGGTATTTAAAACTTTTCCTCCCCTCCTCCGCCTTAGGGTGTTTCCCAGCCTGCCCGCTAACCTTTTCACTACTTGTACCCAGCCCACGCACTCTTTTTTTAAAACTTTGCCTATAGTTTAATATTTCGGGCATTCTAAAATCCAGCTTCCATCAAAGTAGTAGGCGACCCCATGGAAGTTCGTTCCCTTTCCTCTTTCCTTAAGCAACATGAACCACTGGTCAGTAAAAGCCAATGACCTGCTTTCCCCTATTGACATCCTTGCTATACAAATGCTAAGGTAATGTACCAAGCAAAGTGAGGTAAAGACAGATGGCCTCAGGCTTCAGGTCTTCTGAGTGTTTTTTGTTTTTTTTTTAAGTGATGGGTTTTTGTTTGTTTCCTTTTTTAATTCACAAAGACAGCTGAACAAATTGAGAATTTGCTCATCACCTATTTAAAGGAAATAATTCTTGTTTTTTTTTTCCAAACAGAATGAGCTTTTCTGAGTTAAAAGGAGAGTGGGGGAGGATGTATATGTGAAATGACAGAGCAAAAAAGATCCACTGGGTTTTAGGAATTTAGAATTAATACTTAAATATCTCTCCAGAAGGGTATCTGGGTAGTCCCACCCACTATCCTTCTGGTGGTGAGAGGTAGATGCAAATGAATGAATGAGTTTGTCACAGAAAATGTTCTCCTGCCTGTATCTATCATCCCTAATTTCACTTAACCTCTAAAGAATAAGTGTGTGACAAATTATTTAAATGTTTTATTTGAGTGATCATAATGGGTGGTTTTAAAAACACTTTAATATGAGATCATGGCTTAGGCCTTCACGTGGTTGAGTGACTATCAATTTTGCAGTTGCTATGTTATAGCTTATCTAAGTCCTTTTAAGTTAGCTGTCTAGCTTCCCTACAGCACTCAGCATGCCTCAGACTACATTGCCCTCTTTCTGTTCTTCAGAAAGTGTGTACTCAAGGTATGAAAACTTACTTTCATATTACTGTGAGCACAATACAATTATGATGGAAAATCTGCTGAAAAATCATACATATCAAATATTTTAAATTATGCATGATATAATTTTCCTCCATCAAAATAAATAAATAATTTGAAATTGCTTTTTTGATGCAGAACATCATTAATGGGGTAAGGTGTAGCCAGTCAAGAGAGCTGTAGACTGTTGTTGAAACTATAGTTGTGCTATTAAAAATAGTTCATTTTGAAAACATCTTGGTATCTACTGCTTATGGCATTTGTCCCTGGGGGCAAAGATTTTGTGGATATTTCATTAAATATTTGTCTCTTTTTTTATGTCGGCATTGCTATTAGTATTATGTGCACCAGATACCAATTACACAGGTATGTATAGCAACCCTACACATCAATTTATATTAAAAATGATGTTTCTTTTTATGATTGACAAAACATGGGGGCAAGCTTGTTTTCTTGGATTCTTAAAGTAGTGTTCATGAAGAAATTACAGTTCTTTTCCTTTTTCCTCCACTGTGATTTTTAAAGGTCATTTTGCATTCCATTTTCTTATTATTAGAATATTATACCTTCATTAAGCTAGAGATTTGATTTTCATGCTTCACACATTGATATCCTAGTTGGATGAAAGTTTTAATTATGTCAAAAATATGAATGATATCTGCTCTCCATAGTAGTGCTAACGATATTGGTGACCTTGTTCAGAGAGAAACTGGATGATAGTGGGCTAGTTGTTGACTGAAGTAGTCTAATATTTCGGTCCTTATATCAGGAAGAATATTGCTACTTACATTGCTTTATTGTTTCATAGTTAAGTGATTTCTTTATCTTAATGTCATACCAAGATGGGATATCACAATATGTAGATTTTCTCAAACAGTGTTCATTAGGTGGCATAAAGTAATTGAAAGGAGAGCAACAAGAGAAAAAGGGAGGTTTAGATTGAAATGGGAATATCAGTTTTTGCCTTTTTTATTGATGCATTATAATTTTATGTAATAGTGGGATTCATCATGCTATATCCATATATGCATAGAACATAATCAGACTCATTTCATTGCCTAATACCTTCTCTTTCCCTCCCCTCCTTCCTTCCCCTGATCTACTTGTTTTACTTTACTAATCTCCCCTCTCTTATTATTATTATTATTGTTTTAATTAGTGTAGAAAATAGCATATTTTTATAAGATAATTATACTAGACTGACTCAGTAGGATATATACTTAAATTTATGGATATGGATATATGTACAATGTAAAATTACACTACTTTTACTATCCAAATGTTATTAAGTTGGTTTTTGTGCAGTAAAGTGGGTAGATTTCTCTAATTTAAATATATTATGTGCCTTGTAACCAGTGGCAAGTATTCATCAAGGGCAGGATTGTGGTTTGTGGCCATTAAATAATTTTTCCTCTATGAGGTACATTACTTCATAGAAACAGTTTGTCATCATTGTCTTCATTATCATTATAGTTTACATTTTTGAGTGTTTATTATATCCTAGGCACTTTGCTAGTTAGGTAATAGACATCGTCATAATTAATCATGTATATGTGTGGTGGGCAGTGCTAGAGATCAAATCCTGGGCTTCATGCATGATAAACACTTGTCTTCATAACAGACTTATTAGGTATTATTATTGCAGATGAGGAAATACAAATCATAGAGGATAAATAATTTGCCAAAAATCACAGATAGTAAGTTGTAGAGCTGGAAAATTTAAATTTGGACAATTTGACTCAGATTCTTTGCCGTTAACAACTCTATATTGCTTCCTTTGTATGTAGTCAATAGAGATTTAGTTAGTATTTGGAGTATTTGGACTTCTGCTACTTTTTTGGGGGGGGTGACACAGAAGGTACAATAGAAATGATGGCAGAGATTGCATCTCTTCCTGCTGATGTTAGAAGAAGTAGCATAGCATGATGGTAGATGGAGCTTTGGACTTAACAAGATCAGAGTTTGATCTCTAAATTCATATTTATGAAGAGTGAGGTAAGTTAAATGCAGTTTAAAAGCAATTGCTATTACAGGTTGTCTGATTTTATGTAATCACAATATATAAAAAATAGATTTATAAAACAACTATAACTTATGGTAGATAATTGACTTTAAAGAAAAAAATTATCTTATGATTCTTTAATTAGTCAGTTTCCACAGTAATTTTAAATATGCTGAACTTTTCAGGAATGTCTACTGTGAAAAAACGGTGTATATGTGGTTGGTGGCATATTTCTGTTTAAAATATTTAATTCAGTTTTGTTGTTGTTACCAGTTTACTTACCCCATCATGTCCAGTTATATTCATTTACCTACCTATGTGTCTTTAGTCTTATGCATCTGTTTATATATGTGTATGTCCTGTGATTGTGAAAGAGTGTGTACATTTTTTCCTATTTTTTTTATTTGACTGAATGATGTCTGTAAAAAAAATTATTTCTCATCATACTTTTGCCCACAGTTTTAGCATCTAGTAATGTTTTGACCTGAATAATTATTACAGTGACAAATGGTGATTTTAATTTTCAAAAAACTTATATTAATTAATTAATTAATTGAATTCTACTATAATGGAATGTTTCCTTTTCCACTACTATTGGTATCTTTTTTTCAGTATTAGGGATTGAACACAGAAATATTATCTCTGAGCTACATTGTCAGCCTTTTCTTTTTTAATGAGAGCTGTATAGTTATACATACATAGTAGTTGGGTTCATCCTGAGAAAATTATGCATGCATGGACCTCAATTTCAGTTTATGATCCCCCTTTTCCCTCCCCCTTTTCCTCCCTTCCTCCTTCTCCCTCCTCTACTGTAGTAAACTTCCTTTAGTGCCACTGTTTATATTTGATTGGTTCTTTTTACTTATACATAAAGGTGATATTCCCTTTGGTATATTTATATTATACATGCACATAACATTATTTAAGAATTAATTCTGCATTGCCTCCCATTAACCCATCCCTCCACTCTCTCTAGATCTCCTCATTCTATGTTACTGATCTTCCCTGTATCTTTATAATATCCTATTCCTTTCCTCCCCCTTTCTTTTATTTTATTCTAGCTTCCACATGTGAGTTTTTGAGTTTGGCTTATTTCATTTATCATGATGTTCTTCATTTCCATCCTTTTATCAACAAATGCCATAATTACATTCTTCTTAATGGCTGAGTAGAACTCCATTATGTATATGTACACATTAATCCATTCATCAATTGACAGGCATCTGGGTTGATTCCATAATTTAGCTATTATGAATTGTGCTGCTATAAATATTGAGGTAAATGTTTTGTATAGTATGCTGATTTTAGTTATTTTGGGAAAATACCAAGGAGTGGGATAGCTGGGTCATATGGCAGTTTCATCCCTAGTTTTTTTGAGGAATCTCCATACTGCTTTTCAGAGTGGATGTACTAGTCTGCAGTCCCACCAACAGTGTACAAGTGTACCTTTTTTCCCCACATTCTCATCAGTATTTATTGTTGTTTTTTTTTTATTATTAGTCATTGTCAATCTGACTGGAGTAAGATGAAATATTAGTGTAGTTTTGATTTGCATTTTCCTGAATGCTAGAGCTGTTGAACATTTTTTCATATATTTATTGGCCATTTGTTTTTCTTTTAAGAAGTTGATGTTTAGTTCTTTTGCTCATCTATTGAATGGGTTATTTGGTTGCTTTTAGTGTATTTTTTTGATTTTTAATATCTTCTGGATATTAATACCCAATCAGAGGAATACTCAGCCCATTTTTTAGAAGTTATTTTGAGACAGGGTCTCCTTTAGTTGCCCAAGTGGGTTCTGAACTTGCTATCATCCTGCCTTGGCCCCCCCCAGTGGCTGAGGTTATAGGAGTGCTCCACCCCTATAACCCAGCCCCAATATTATTGTTTTAATTTATGTATTTATATATTTACATAGTCATTTATTTACTTATAGAACTATAGTCTTAATAAATGTTGTATTGTATGGGTTATAATGAATTATGCTCCTAGTAAATTTTTTTAATTGGTTGCCAAAATTACTACAGATTTGGCCAACAGGCATCCCTTCACATTGGCTTCTAAGTCTGTTCAACATGTTTCTATCATTTGTTGAGCATTCTCTTACTTTCTAGCACTACAAAATGTTCTAGGCTTATTTCTATTTTCCTTGCTTTAATCCTGGAATAAGCCATTTCTCCAGGGAGCTCTGATACTTTTTATTAAAGAATGGTATTTAGAAACCAAGATCTGAGTGCTTGTCATGCTCATTGCCACTGTGATGTCATTGCTTCTCATCCTCAGCAGACAAAACTATAAAATATATGTATATATACATAAACACATATCTACTTTTATATCAATTTCTTAGAATCTATTGTGTGCCTGTGTGCGTGCATGCTTGTGTGTGTGTGTGTGTGTGTATGTATTTCTCTCTCTTTCTCTCATAATTGTGTGTCTGATTCCAGTCCAAGAGCACTAAATAAATATATCTTTGATGTAGTGGGATCTCACAATTTTTTTGTATCTCTCAGAAATTTGTAAAGATCTTACTCAGAGGTTTTAACTTGGCCTATGGAGTCAGACCTAGAATCTAACTAGTAGATGTTTGACTTTGAGTACAATAGTAACATCTGGGCTTTTATTTCCTCATTGGCAAAAGAGAGACAGCAGAACTTATCTCACAGATCATTTTGAGGATAAATTGGGAAAAGTTATGTAAAACACTCAAAATAATGTTTCATTGTTGTTTTTCAAACTATTTATTAACTTGTCCTTTCTCTTCTTGGTTAGGGGGTTTGTTGGGGATGGAACTCAGAGCTTTGCACTAGGTAAGCACATCCTCTATTACTGAACTTCATTCTCAGTCCCTTGACTTGCCATTTCCTGCTTCAATTCTCTATCTGATTTTCAAGGCCTATTGTGATTTCTCCCTTCATCAAACCTTTTTTTTCATTACATTTTACAATATACTCCCTCCATTCTAGCCCTAGTTGAGTTTTCCTACAATCTTTTGAGTACTGCATACATATTTGTCCTCCATCTTGATTTGAATCCTATGGATCAAAGACTTTGCTCAATTCCAGCATAATGTTTACATTTATTCAACACATATTTGTTTAACAAATCCTAAGTACTCAAGATTTTGAAAAATTTTTAGTTGTAGATGGACACAATACATTTAGTTATTTATTTTTATGTGATGCTGAGTATCAAACCCAGTGCCTCATACATGTTAGGCAAATGCTCTAACACTGAGCCACAACCCCAGCCCCAGTACTCAAGAATTTATTTACATTTTTCTATTTCTACCCTCATGGAATTATATTATTTACAAAATTATTTTGTGTTACACAATATTCATAAAGGTAAGTAAGACAGGGTCTCTGACTTCATGAAGTGTACATGCTAGTAAGAATAGATAAAAAGTCCTGTGAAACTTTCCCTTACTATCATATCAATTGCTGATTGTACCCTTCTTTGAACATATGAAATATTTAGCCTCTCTTAGTTTAGTATTAGATTTTACATACTTTTATTTCATGGGATTTTACCTGTTTTTTTCTATTCATTTATATACTCTTTGGAGGGAATAAGTATATATTTGTTCATTCATTTAACCAACTTACATGTTGATTTTGTCTGAAGATAGGTAATAAATATACACTCAATATTGGGATATTGAAAAATTCTGTAATGTGCAAAGAAGAAGATAAAAACCTGTTTATAGCTTCTGTAGCCCAGAAAGAGCTTCTTTTATTGTTGTGATGATTTTTCTTTCTGTGTATCTATTTTAAATTAAATTGATTAAAATTTAAAATAATTTAGAATCATACTATATACAATTTTTTATTTCAGTGTTTTTACTTATGAAGCATTTCCCCATTATTAAAATTCTTGTTTTTTAATATTTATTTTTTATTTGTACACAATACATTTATTTTGTTTATTTACTTCTATGTGGTGCTGAGGGTTGAACCCAGGGCCTCTCACATGCTAGACGAGTGCTCTACCACTGAGCCACAACCCCAGCCCCAAAATTCTTGATTTTAAACTATTATGTTTTTAATATTTATTTTTGTAGTTGTAGTTGAACACAATAACTATTTATTTATATGTGGTGCTGAGGATCGAACCCAGGACCTTGCACGTGTGAGGCAAGCGCTCTACCGCTGAGCCATAACCCCAGCCCCTAAACCATTATTTTTAAACAATTATTGTCCTGTATACACCCAATAAAGTATCTGCCTATTCACTTTAGTATGATATATTTTAAAAATTCAAGATTTTTAGTTATTTTAGTAAGTGCCACTGTGGACATTTATTTTATATATGTGTGTGTGTGTATAATATATATATATATATATATATATATATATATATTTTTTTTTAATTGTAGGTGGACACAATACCTTTATTTTATTTTTATGAGGTGCTGAGGATTGAACTCAGTGCCTCACACATACTAAGTGAGTGCTCTAGCACTGAGCCACAACCTCAGCCTGCTGTGGATATTTTTTATTCTATATTTTTAACTTTTTACTTATCACCACTGCCTCCTTCTTGGGGAATTACTGGGTTAAAGTCTATATTTAGTCTTTGATACGAGCAATAGATTCTGACATTTAGAAAGTCTATTATCAACCTGGCACATTGCCACACATCTATAATCCCAGCTACTTTCGAGGCTGAAGCAGGAGGATTACAAGTTTGAGGCAAGCCTGGGCAGCTTAGAGAGACCCTGTCTTAAAAATAAAACTAAAAAGAGCTGGGAATATAACTCAGTGGTAGAGTGATAGCCTAGCATGCATAAATCCCTGGGTTAAATCCCTGATACCATGCGCGCACGCGCGTGCGCACACACACACACACACACCTGTATCAACAGATAAATTATGATTGCCTTTTATAGTGGTTGCTGTTACACCTGTTAGACAGTACTATTTTCACTTTTTTGAGTACTTTTTAATTTAAATAAAATTTATTTTTAACTGATACATAAAAATTCTACATCTTCACAGGGTAACGTGTGCACTGTGTTACCCTGTTAAGGTTAAACATGTATTTGAAAACAGGTTAAACATGTATTTGTGCCCTCAAAGATTTATCATTTCTTTATGGTGCAAACTTTCAAAATGAACTCTTCTAGCTTTTTTGGGGGGAGGGTGGGGGAGGTACCAGGTATTGAACTCAGGGGCGCTCAACCACTGAGCCACATCCCCAGCCCTATTTTGTATTTTATTTAAAGACAAAGTCTCACTGAGTTGTTTAGTACCTTGCCATTGCTGAGGCTGGCTTGAACTCCCAAGCCTCAGGGCACTTCTAGGTTTTTGAAATGTAAAATACATGATTGTTATATATATTAACCCTAGTCTGCAATAGCATACCAGAACTTCTTACTCTTATCTAACTGTAACTTAGTACCCATTGATCAACCTCTCCCCAGGTTCTGGTAACCACCATTATACTCTCAACTTCTAAGAGATCAATTTTTATAGTTCCACCTATGAGCCAGGACATGTAATACTTGCCTTTCTGTCCCTGGCTTATTTTACTTAACCTAATAAACTCCATCATTGTTGTCATAAATGACAGGATCTCATCCTTTTTATGGATGGATAGTATTCTGTCATTTATATGTACTGCATTTGCTTTATCCATTCATCAGTTGATAGACACTTAGTTTTTTCCCCCTATTTCTTGACTATTGTGAATAACACTGTAAGAAAATAGGAGTATAGATGCCTCTTTTACCTGCTGATTTCATTTCCTTGGCATGTATACTGAGGAATGAGATCACTGGATCATGTAGTAGTTTTATTTTTAATTTTTCAAGCAACAATCATACATTTTTCCATAATAGCTATACTAATTTACACTCCCATCAGTCGTGTTCAAGCTTTCCTTTTTTTCCATTTTCTTCCAGCAATTATTATCTGTAATCTTTCTAGAAATAGCCATTCTTACTGGGTAATATCTCATTGTGGATTTGATTTGTATTTTCCTGGTGCTAATTAATTATTGCATATTTTTATGTACCTGTTGGCCGTTTGTATGTCTTCTTTTGAGAAATGTCTATGTAGATGCATGCCCAGTTGTATTGGGTTATTTGTTTTTATGCTCTTGAGTTTTTGGAATTCATTAAATATTCTGGACATTAACCCCTTGCCAAATGTATTATTTGCATAAATAATGTCTTATCCCATTCTGTAGGTTGCCTCTTTACACAGTTATTTGTTTCCTTTGATGTGCAGGAGCTTTTTGGCTTAAGTAACCCTATTCCTTTTGCTTTTATTTTCTGTGCTTTGTGGGTTTTCTCCATAAAATCCTTGCCCACTATTTCCACTTTTACATACAAGGAATTTGAGGCTCATGGAGATTAAATAATTTGCTAAGGTCATACAGTTAATAAGTGATTGGGCCAGGATTTGAAACAGTGCAGTGTAGCTCTGGAACCTGCTGATGTGATTTTTTTTTCCTTAGTCCCTAATTCATACATGGTAGAAGTTAGAAAAATAAAGGTATGTGGAAATGTTGAATAATTCCCACTGTTCTTTCTATAACTCCATCTAACTGTTGACTTGGTTGGCCCCATCCATTAATAATTCTTTACTGTTACTGCCTAGGCCATTTATCCTTAAGGGCCTAAATTTTAATTTTTTGAAGTATGCATCCCCTTACTTTTTCCCTCTGGACAAAAAGTGGAGCCTGCCCATCTTGAATGCCTCTCCCTCTTAACTCTTCCTAGCTTAGCAAAGGTATGGCATACTCTCAATCCATTGACATTCTCTCTCTTCCAGGAGAGTTTTGTGAATACATCTAGAATGTAAGCCCCTTCTGCCTAAGATCCTCATCTCCTTCACCAGACCTTTCACTGTAAGTCTATCAGGCTTACACTTAAATGGCTGTGCCTTGACTTAGTTTTGTCCCTTGCTTTCATTTCATCCTTAGTGGTATTCTAGAAACTTTGTTCATTGTTAATCTGTTCTCCCCACTTTGGAGTGATAATAACCCAGCCTGCATCTTCTCTTTTTAGAAAATCAAACTTGTAAGTACATGTGGAACAAGAGGTTCCCCATGCTCTTTGGCATTCTTCCCACTTTACCTTCTCCCTGCAATTCCTCAGTACTTAAATGGCTTTATTGCCTACTTGCCAGCCTTGTTGCTTGTGCAATTCAAATGTACTCCTCTGTAAAATCACAAACTGTTATGCATTCTGGCTTTTCCAGGTGGCATTTGAATAGCTGAACTTTAAGCTTCTGAATGATAAGAGATCTTCTCTTGCCAAATTAATTTCCAGAATGGTTTTTACCAGTTATACTCCTATCACTATTGTATAAGAGAGTCTGTGTGATAGTTTTAATAATTTTTTTCCTATGTTCTACAGTGACTATGGAATTGCCGCTCAATTGATTGCCAGTTGGTTGTCTGATTTGGTCTTATCCTCTAATGATTTTCTTTTAAAATGTAATCATTCCATCATCTCATCCTCTTCTGACAATAGCAACTATGGAACAGAGGTCACTTTTGAAAATATATTCTTGCTGATTAACATTATAAATGAACTACTCAGACACATGGCCAAGGCTTTATTATAAAGATTTATTTTTAATAGCAGTAATCCTTGAGGTTGTTTAGAGAGGCATCTTTAGTGTTATATCTGATGCATAGGCTCCTATCATTTTAACCAACCAGATTCTCATTTTATGCATCAGTGCCTGAGTAAATACCTTCATAATCTGTCCAGGTCCAACTGTCTTTATTCCTTTAGGGGCTTCTGCTGGCCTTTAACCAAAAGGGTAGTCTGTGATGGCACTTGCTATTCTTTTGAACTGAGAACCTTGAATCCCATGTTATTTGCTAATTATAGACAACAAAAATAAAATTCTGTGAATGAAATAAGCTTTTGCTAAACTTAATTTTAACTTGTTCTTTTTTAATCTGAATCTAAACATTGGATTTATTTATTAACTTATAGAGTGACTAAATCACCATTCATAAGTGAATGCTAATCTGGTTAATTATGTTTTTGACAGTGAGTAATAAAATAGGACTCTAAGAAATTCTATTAAGACATTTATATCATGATGTAATTCAATCATATAGCCCTCTTCATTTAGAAACTGGCTGGTTTGCTTCCAGAATTTCAAGTAGTTTGTATAGCATAGAGTACTGAAGAAGATCTGAAAGTTTGAAGGGAAAAGTACTCTTAAGAGTGGGACACTACAGAAAAAATTATTGTAGTCTGTATTTATAAGCTCTTCCATGCCCTGCTAAAGAAGAGGAGGTCCTTTTGTGTCCATAATCTCACAATGTATCAATTGATACAGTGAAATGTTTTTGTATGTGGAACAAAGGCATAATCATGCCTCTTTATATATGGTAGAGTACTTTCCATTGCAAGTGGTAGAAAACAGTAATTTATTTCTCATAGTTCTGGAGGCTGCGAAACTGAAGATTAAGGCAGATTTAGTGTATGGTGATGACTTGACCTGCTTTCTGGTTCATAGAAGGTACCTTCTTGCTGTGTCCTGAACAGGGCACTAATTCCATTCATGAAGAGTCTGCCCCATGATCTAGTCATCTCCCAAAGGAGGCATCTACTAAGATCATTACCTTGGAAATTAGGTTTTCAACATGTAAATTTGAGGTGGGGACAAACACTTAAACCACAGAAAATATGGAGACTGTTTTACTTTTTTCTACTGTTTTCACATTTGCAGATGGTGGGTAGAACTACTGGTAAAGTGTATCAAATTGTCCTAGTAATTATGTTCTTCATAANTATACATTTTTTAATTAATTTATATATATATTGTAGATGGACACAATACTGTTTTTTTTATTTTTATGTGGTGCTGAGGATCAAACCCAGTGCCTTCCACATGCAAGTTGAGCACTCTACCACTGAGCCACAACCTCAGTCCTATATTCTTCATACTCTTGGCAGGGAAAATCCAATTTTACCTAACAGTGTCTTCAGTGTAGCATTGATTTTTATTAAATCTTGACCCTCGAGTGCACATCTTTTTAACATTGTGTATGACAAAATGTAATGTATATATGAAGCAATTGAATGATCTGAAGTAAGGTGATTGTTTCTAGCAAAAGCACTTGAGCAACTGAGCTGTAGGCTGAACTAACTGATTATTACATGGAACACATTTTTCCTTGAAATGAACAACTAAGACAGACTAGGGTTATTTAGACTTCAATATGTGACAGGCAGTTTCTCAAAACTGAGCAAAGTGATCCTATTGTTTTAAGGAAAACTACTCTTGATATTTGTTATTAATGAAAAGTTTGAGGTTTTCAAAAGTAAGAATTAGAATTTTGGAAAAATCATCTGCCACTGTTAAGTGTGACAGCTTTCCAAATCTTAGAATTTTCTAAAGAGATTGATAATATGTTACTGTATGTGATTTTTTTATATGGACAATTATTTTCATTTTGGAAGATATATTTTTCATAAATATATATTGGCATGTATTATTGTCACTTTAAAATAAATAAATGTTTTAAATATTAGGATTTGTTGAATCTAGGGGCTTACACATGTTAGGCAAGAGCTCTACCATAGTGCTACACTCCAAGGCCCCAGTTTTCATTTTTATATGGCACATATTGATAGATATTACTGATCTAAACAAATGTTTTTGGGGTCTTCAGTTTGTAAACCACTGCTCTACAGAGATGAACTCCATCATTTTACAGGAAAGTATAGTGACTGATGAAAGATGTATTTAGTTATATGCAGAGGCAGGGATGGAAGCTGTCATCTCAGAATCTTACTCTCATCCCTTCTTCAGTATACCACATTGGTATAGGGATTGTTGAGCTGGCAATATGATTTTGTGATTTTATTCATTTTCATAGATGCATAAAATACCAAACAGAAAATGGAAGTACCAGATTGTACTCATTTTTTTTCTCTTCTTCATTCAAATTGCAAAGTCAGTTTTTTGTTCTGGTGCTTGGCATTGAAAGAATCATTCTTGCTTTACCAACCATAGCAGAGCCAGGCATAGTGTCACACACCTGTAATACCAGCTACTTGGAAAGCTGAGGCAGGAGGATCATAAGTTTGAGGATGGGCTTAGCAATTTAGTGAAATCCTTTCTCAAAAAAAATATTAAATAGGGGGCCAGGGAGGTGGATCAGTAGTTGATCACTTGGCTGGCAGATCCTGGGTCCAATCACCAGCATTACAAAATATAAATAAGTAAGTAAATAAATAAACAAATAAATAGGACTGGGACTCTATCTCAGTTGTAGAGTATACAATCCCCTTTGTATACACACAAAAAATGCAATACATAGCAGAGATGATACTGATAAAGGCAGTAAGGCAATGAGCTAACAGTTATTTTTTTGGTACTAAAGTAGAATATCTGTGAAACCAGAGCTCTTGTTTCACATATTTTTGCATTCGCCACAGTGTACAGACTTTCCTTGTAAATAATTGGCTCTCAGTTGTTAGTTGTTGAATAAATGTTGAATTTTGGGAAAAAGTAGTTTTATTGGGAGAGCACTAGGACTCAAGACCTTGAATAAATGGATTAAATTGTAGGAACTCTTGACAACAAGAATTTTCTAATATGCTTTTTAGTAACAGGAGTATTGCATTGCTGAAACTGTTCAAATAGAGGGTAGGTACTACTTTGTTAAAAATACTCATGGAGTCTTTTTCAATTTTAAGATTCCATTGTTCTGATTGTTAGAAAGCAAATTCTTGCTGAGTTCAAATCTGCCTTTGTAATTTTAAAGAACTTTGAAGTATAATTGGCATACAATACAGTACATGTATTTATGTTGTATGCTTTTTGTTGTGACATGTATACACCTGTGAAACCAACACTACATTCAAGAAAATGGAACATATAAATAACCTCAAAAGTTTTTTTATGCCTCTTTTTTAAAAAAATATCTTTTTAGTTGTGGTTGGACACATACCTTTATTGTATTTATTTTTATGTGATGCTGAGGATTGAAGCCAGTGTCTCGCAGGTGCTAGGCGAGTGCTCTACCACTGAGCTACAACCCCAGCCCCTTTTATGCCTCTTTTTTAATCCCTTCCTTCTTATTCCTATATCTTATCCCCAAGTAACAACTGATCAACTTTCTGTATATTAGTTTAATATACCACATTATATTGATGGGAATTTGGATTGTTCCCAGTTTATCTTTATTAAAGTAAAGCTTCTATGAACATTTTTTTGCATTTAACTGTATTTTATTTAGGTATAATTTACATAAAGTGATATGCACTGATCTTAGTTGAACAGCTCAATCATTTTTAAGGTATATACACTTAGGTAACCAACAACCAGGTCAACATATATAATCTTTCCATTACCCTAGGAAACTCCTTCATGCCCCTTTGCTTTCAGTACCTTTTGTGTCCTGTGTAAAAATCATAATCCCTAAGGTTGTAAAAATTGAATTTTCCTTCTAAAATATAATTTCAGATTTACATTTTCTTACTTATAGAAGTAACCAGTTGTTCTAGTACTGTGTACTGAAAAGAATAATTCCTTTTTTCATTGAATGACCTTGCTTGGCTTTATTGAAAATCAGTTGAATGTTTATGTTTAGGTCAAAGTCAGAACTCTACTGTGTTATATTGATCTGTTTATATATTTTTATGCCAGTACCACACTATCTTATTACGTTGGCATTATGATGAGTTTTAAAATCTTTCAGTATAAGTTCTTTAAATTTATTCTTCTTCAAGATTCTCTTAGCTATTGTATAGTTTTTTTCTTCCATATAAATTTTAGATTCATTTTGTTAATTCCTACTGAAAAAATTTTTGAGATTTTGGTAAGGTTTGCAACATTTTATAGATCAATTTAGGATCAAATGCAATTGTAAAATTATCGATTTTTTTGAACATGAATACTGCATACCCCACTATTAATTTAGATATTCTTTAATTACTCTCATCATAGAGGTCATGCATATAATTTGTAAATTTCTTCCTGTGCATATGATTATTTTCATTTTAAATGCTATCATTTTTAAAAACATTATTTTCAGTTGCTCATTGCTAAGATGTAGACAAGTCATTCATTTTTATATTGATCTTTTATTCCTAAGATATTAATAATCATTTTATGGTATGATTTACATAATGTTAAATTCATTATTTTAATAATGAATTAAATTCACCAATTTTATGCAAAGTTCTGTGATTTTTGTCAATTGCATACATCTAACTGTAGTCTCTAATCAGGATATAGAACAACATTGGTACATTTATTCATTAGTTCTAGTATTTACATCAGTGACTTTGGATTTTCTGTGTACACAATCATATCATGCAAATAAAGAGTTAGACTTCTTTATTTTCAATTCCTGTGTCTTCTTGTACTGCGTACCTTATTGCACTAGCCAGGACTTCCACTACAAATATGATAGAAGTAGTAAAGTATGAAATCATTTTTTGCTCTCTGTCTTTTGAGGAAGGTATTCAATATTTCATGTATGTCATCTGTAGGTTTTCTATAGTTATACTTAATATATTGAAGAGGTGTTTTTCCTTTTCTCTCTGCTGAAATTTTTAGAAAAGTAATGGTTGTAAAATTTCATCAAAATGATTTGGATCTGTTTAAATAGTCATATTATCAGGAGTTTAGCTGAGCTGCTAGGTATCTGAATAGTTGATGAAAATAATAAGCCAAAATGAAAGTAACTGTCAAGTTTTTAATTGCTTACTGTGATTTTATCAGCAAGAGGCTAAACTGGAAAAGTGCTGAGGTCTTTACTTCCCAACCAGTTATATTTTCTCCCATGATAAGGTGTATCATTGCAGGCTTGTGGGGTAGGTCCATCTCACTGAAAAGGGAGCCCTGGACAAAAGGCTCTTGCAGTTTTGTGGACCAAGGTCTTGAGGAGGGAGAGGGAAAATATTAGTAGTGGTAAAGTACATAGTACTGAGTCAAAATGGGAAAAAAAAAGTGTCTTCAAGGATTTTCTCTACTTCTTTTGCTGTGAAAATTGGGGATAAATCTTTGTGTAGTCATATACTTAGTTTCTCTTGGGTAAATATTAAGGAATGAGATTTCTGGGTTGTCTTTAGTGTATTTTTAAATTTACAAGAAACTGCCAAATTTTTTTCCATGTACATTCCTCCAGTGTACAAAAGTAATAATTGTTTTTAATTGTCCCCTCCATTTGCTATTATAATTCATTATGATTTTAGCCATTTTGATATGTGGATACTGCTGTCTCGTTATAGTTTTTTATAGTCCCCTTTTAATTTATTTTCAATAAAATTCCCTGTCTTCAGTTTACTGAGTTTTGATAAAACCATACAACTTTGTGACCACTACCATAATCGAGATTCAGAAGAGTTCCATCACCTTAAAATATTTTCTCATGCTACCGCTTATAATCACCCCTTCACCTACCCACAATTCCTCACAACCACTCAAAATATTTTCTGTTCCTATAATTTTACTTATTTCATAAATGTTATATAGATTGAATTGTATGTAGCCTTTTGACTACCTTTTAACTGTTAGCACTGTACATTTGAGCTTCATTCATATTGTGTACATCAATATGCCATTCTTTTTAAAATTTGTTTTCTTAAAATTGAGTGGTAAAAGTTATTTGTACATTCTAGATATAATATCTTTGTCTAATACACACATGTCATGTGGAATGTTCTTCCATTTGGTGGCTTTACTTTTCCTTTTTTGTTAAAATTTTTTTTGTAGTTGTAGATGGACAGAATGCCTTTATTTTATTTGTTTATTTTTATGTGGTGCTAAGGATCGAACCCAGTGCCTGACGCAGTTCCAGCCTCCTCCTCTTCATTTTTTATATTGGAATTTTTGTTAGAGTCTGTAAACAAGTCAAGATGGCGCCAGAGGGAGTGGTTTGTGAAGTAACGCCAGGGAGCCATTAGGTGTGGAGATTCCTTATTGGTTGACTGCTGTATCTATTTTATGTTAATTAAGATAAGCTGTGTGGAATGTATATATACCCCTCCTGTCCTACAATAAATGGCTCCCACTCCTGCTGTATCAATCTACACAAGTTGCTCGTCCAGCCAGGCTGCCTGCAAATTTTCAGGGAATAAAAGTTTAATTTTGACAATGTCGAGTTTATCATTACTTATGGTTAGGATTTTCTATGTCTTTTGCAAGAAATATTTGATTGCCCCATGTGACCAAGATTTTCTATTAGTATTTGCATTTAAATTTTTATCATTTTAGCTTTTGATCCATTTATTTTGTGTATGATGTTTGGTGAAGATAATAATTCAGTTTTCCTCATGTGTTTAACTAGCTCCAGCACCATTCTTTGAAAAATCTGTTTTTTCCCTGTTGAATTATCTTGTTACTTTTGTAGAAAAGCAACTGACCAATTACATGTGGGTCTTTTTCTTTTTGTATTCTAATCTGTTTTACCCATTTGTATGTTTTTTCTTATGCTGATAATACACTGTCTTCATTATCATATTTTTATAATAATAAAGATTGAAATCAGTGCAAGTTTTCCAAATTTGTTCTTTTTCTTCAATTTTTTTGGCTTTCCTTTTTTGCATTTCTATGTAAATTTTTACAGTCATTTAATATTTCAGCAATAATTTATACTTTTTATTGTGTATATTTTATGTATAATTTATTAAACTTAACGCCTAAGTATTCATATATTTGAATGTTATCATGACAGCTTAATTTATTTTCCATTTTTAATTGTTAGTATGTATAAATACAATCAATTACTTTCTATTTACCTATTTACTGTGATTTGCTAAATTATTTCTAATAGATCTTTTATGGATTTTTTTTTTATCTATCTACATGGTTATGTCTTCCGCAAATCAAGATAGATTTACTTTTTTTTTTGGTACCAGGGATTGAATTCAGGGGTACTTAACCTCTGAGCCACATCCCCAACACTTTTTATGTTTTCTTTTGATACAAGGTCTTGCCAAGTTGCTTTGGGCCTTGTTAAGTTGCTTAGGTTAAATTTGAACTGGTGATCCTCTTCCCTCAGCCTCCCCAGCCACTGGGACTGCAGACATGTACCACTGTTCCTGACTGTATATTAACATTTTGACATAATTCAAGTTAATATAGTTTTGGGAAACCTTCCTAAAATATGAAGCATTTACTTAAGCTTTAGTATCAATTTTGAGTAGTTTTCCAAACTGGCTATAAAACAAGTCAATTTGCCCAGGCTCTAAGTCCATGTTTTTTCTTTACTTTGTCTCAAAATAGAAAGGTCAATTCCTTTTACATTGTGATATTTTAAATTAAGCTGTTCATTTTCCTCAAATATAGGTATGTTTATTAAAGGTTTCTATTGTTTTGAAAACTTCATTTCCCCTGATTGTGGGTTACCCCCTAAAGACACTTGATATATTTTATAAGAAGGGAAATAATGGCTCCTTTTTCTTCCTGTTCATATAGTCAGGTGAGTTCTTGGATTTTTAATTTTTAAAAAATATTTTTACTTTGGAGTGTGTACACTCAATTTATAAGAATTGGTTAATAGTGAATAAATTCACTCTTAGCACTAACCTTTCTGAATTCTATTTGCTTGCTTATCTTTTATAGCCTATTTCGGTATTCCATTTTTCTCTACCGTTGCAGTAAAGACTTCTTTTTGTTATAGCACAAGATCATTAGGCCTTATCATACCCTTCATGTCTTCATTTATGTATACTGTATAATGGAAAAAACCTCAGAATAATGTTGTAAAATAACAAGTGAGATCAAACTGAACAAGGTCACCTTTTTGAAAGGCTGAAAAAAAGTTTCATCTTCAGGGGCTAGAATTTGTTTTCCTGACTAATTTTGACTGCCACTTTTGAAATTGTAGATTGAAAACATTTATAATAAAGACATGGGCTTATAAATTATCTGTATGCTAGTAGATTTTCATACCCATATTCTAATGTTTACTCTGTTATACATGGATTCAGACATCTTCACTCTTCACATATTTACATTGTTAAAATTTGAAGTTGGTAATATGCTGAAAAACAAAGGTGGGTTCACAATTGGGTCTTTCTGATATCTGAGAGGTATTTTAAACATTGTGTTACTCAAGGTTTGTTTTCTAACCAATTTGGAAAGATTGAAATTTTTGAGTGAAAAAAGGGGATTAAATTATTAAAGTTTATAATCTTTTCCTTAGTTTGCTTTATATATACTTTTTCATCTGTAGTCTTCATAGTACTTAAAATATTTTGTCAATAATTTTGAGGTGTTTAAACATTAATAGAATGGGAAAGTGTTATAGGAGACAAGAGTAGACATAGGTTCTTAGGAAATCATAGTTTGAAAATATACGCTCACAGGACCATTAACTTGGTTGCTTTTGGGTAGAGTACTCTGATGCCTAAAATTTCATGTCCTTTCTTTACCATTGCCTTAAAATTGCAGCAGCAGAAATGGGGGTATATCTCAGTGGTGAGCATAAGTAAATTCAAGGCCTTGTTACCAAAGGGGAGAAAAAATACAACAGCAGGCTAAACTTTTTTTATGTTAACATAGGACTTCTGTATGATAAATGATTATTTAAAATTAAAGGGAGAGAGTACATTTAGAAGATGATATATACTAAAATAAAATACTGTTAGCAAGATTTTGGGTCATTTTTCTTCCTTCTTATGCATTCTTCAGTTATCTACAGTAATGATCATTAGTTTTACTATAAAAATGTTTTAAATTTTAAATAAAAGTATTATTTAAATATTATTTCAACATTTTTTAAAAAAAATTAAGCCTTGCCGGGCACAGTGGCACACACCTGTAATCCTAGCAGCTCAGGAGGCTGAGGCAGGAGGATCGCGAGTTCAAAGCTAGTCTCAGCAAAAGCAAGGCACTAAGCAACTCAGTGAAACCTTGTCTCTAAATAAAATACAAAAATGGCTGTGGATGTAATTCAATGGCTGAATGCTCCTGAATTCAATCCCCAGGACCCCCCCCCAAAAAAAAATAAATAAATATGTAAGCAAGTGTGTGTATTGCCAAAACAATGTTGATTTTCTCATTCTGTCTGGAAGAGGCATAGTTGAAAGCAGTTGGCAGAAACAAGAGTGGCATCCCATTAGACATGTAGTGCTCATGTTCTTTGGATTCTGTACATCTCTTCATCATTCCTTTGTCAAGTAGTCAGAGTATAGTGTGGGAGGGTCATTCAGCTTCTCCACATTATTGTCTTTCTCTCTTCTATCATAGCAAATCATTGGGAAAAGCAGAACTTGGGTGTTAGGTTAGACTTTATTAATGAAGTAGATCGTGCTCAGAGTCTATCCTAGAAACCAAAGAATGAGTAACTGAAAAGGTGGCCTGCTTTAGTATTTGGGTGTTATGAAGTAGGTACAAATTCCTTTCTTTTCATGGCTCTCCAAACCCCCTGCAGTAGTTGGCTCTATAGTTATTATGGCAAAGTAGTTTAATAGTTTAGTTTGAGCATGGGCATTGGCATCAGGTAGATTTAAATTATGACTTTTCTGCCCACTTATTAGATTAATAGTGTAGCCTAAAGTGTCTTAATGCCTGGCATAATTTTTTATTCAATAAATGATACTTGTGACTTTCTACAAGCTCTGTAGAATCCTTTTCAAATATAATTTAGTTCATCTTAGGCCTAGTTATTTGTATTCTTTCCTGATCACTTTTCTTCATCTCGTCCATTTTACCATAGAGGGGAAAGATGTCATCAAAATATTTGTTTAGTTTATTTCTAGAGAGAATTGCTAAACATTTTGTGCATTGTATGCATATATAAATATTTGATATATTAGAAAACAGATATAATCATAGAATAGTGGTATCTCATTAGAAAATATAATGGTCCCAAAAGAGGGACAGAAAAATAGGGAAGTGGGAGTAGTTGAAAAACAAAGTGAGAACTAATATATAAACAAGAAAGCAAGTTTATCTGCAGTTAGAGGGAAGAACTCTTAAAACTGCTTTGCCCACTTTGATTTCCTGGGAAGCTTCATAAGATTTTAAATTATTAAATTGTTTTACTTGAATTAAATATTTAGATAATCACAGTATAGACAAGTAAATCTGTATGCATATGTGTTAAATATATACAGGTTTGTTATACCTTAACTAATGTAAAGTTTCCTTCTCACCCGAAGAAAATTTAAATAAATACTTTGAATATTTCAGTAAATACAGCATGCCATTTAGCAAATTTAAGGGAACAAGTGAATAACTTAGCTATTCCAACAATGTTTTGCCTCCGCATTCCTTGGCGCAAACAGGGACCTCAAGGAAGCGTCCCTCATGGGAGTTGCCTGGGGAGATCTTACTGAAAATGTCCAGGTCTCAATTCAGATTCCTCTCCCTTCTATTTTTTTAAGAAGTAGCTTTATTAAGGTATAGTTTGCATACAATAAAATGCACCAATTTGTACAGTTTAATGCATTTTTACAAATGTGTACACCACAACAATTACTGTATTGAACAGTTTCATCACTCCAAAATGTTCTCTAGAGTCTCCTAGCAAACCTTACAAGACCTTTGTTCATGATCTGCTATCTGTCCCTATGAACATTTGAGAACAAGTTACTTTGTACATACAATTTTCATTTCTATTGGGTGAATTCAGAGGAATACAATTGCTAGGCAATATAAAAATATAATATATTCAACCTTAAAATAAAGTGCAGAAATGTTTGCCAAAGTAATTGCATTATTTTACATTTCTACCAACAGTGTGTATGATCCCTCCCACACTGTTTTTTTTTTTTTTGGGGGTGGGTTACTGTTTGAACCCAGGGACTTGAATATGCTAATCATGCTCTGCCACTAAAACTATACTCCTAGCCCCAGGTTATTTTTAATTATGGCCATCCTAGTAGATATGAAGTAACTATCATGTTTTAATTTTCATTTTCCTGATGTTTAGCATATTTAGGGAGTTAGTGGCCATTCAAAGATTTTTGTGACAAATATCCTTCCCAAAATTTGCCTGTTTTTAAAAAAGTTGGATTGTCTTCTTATAACTGAAAAAGTTCTCTATATATTAATTATAAGTCTTTTGTTACATGTATGTATATTATATACAGACATAGATATATAATATATACTCACATACAAAGTATTTTTCCCATTTTGTGGGTTGTATGTTTTTTTAATGATGTAGTTTAATTAGAAGAATTATAATTTTTTAAAAAAAATTTGTAGTTGCAGATGAACAGCATGCCTTTATTTTATTTGCTTATGTTTTCATGTGATGCTGATGATCAAATCCAGTGCCTCATACATGCCAGGAAGGCACTCTACTAAGCCAGAACCCCAGTCTGAATTTTAAATTTTTGATTGAGTTCAGTTTTTTAGTTTTTTTTTCTGATGTGGAGATTCACTATGGTGTATTTATATATGTACATAGGAAAGTTAAGTCAGATGCATTCCACTATCTATTATTTTTTGTCATTATTGCTTTTTGTATCTTATATAAGAATCCTTTAATTACACTGGAGTTTCAGGTTTTGCCTGCTTTCTTCTCTATGTTTAATGCTTTTAATTTTCAGTCCATTTAAAACTATTTTTGTGTATAGCAGTAAGTTAAGGTCTTGGTTCAGTTTTAAAATTTTTATTGAGGTGAAATTCATAGAACACAAAATTAGCCATTTAAAAGTGAACAGTTGGGTGACATTTAGTTTGACTGCGTGCGACTTCCACCTCTACGTAGTTCCAAACCTTGTTATTACTCCAAAATAAAACCCAGTAAGTAGTTTTTCTTCATTATACCATTCCCCAGCCCCTGGAAACCACCAATCAACATTCTGTGTCCTTGGATTTACCTATTCTATATATTTCATATAAATAGAATCATACATTATATGTGTTATGGGTGTCTGGCTTTTTTCGTTTAACATATATTTTCATGGTTCATTTTTGTTCTGTCGTTTCTTTTTAATGCTTCATTCTTTCAGTTTTCTTCTTGGCTTTATAATATTGCATGGTGTGCAGTATTAATGAGTTATATACCATTATCACATTTTGTTTATTCATCCTCCCATCTGATTTTTTTCTACTTTTTATCTATGGTGAATAGTGCTGCTCTGAAAATGTGTGTGCATGTTTGAGTACCTGTTTTTAATACTTTAGGGCATATACCTAGCTAGTGAATTCCTGAACAATATGATAATTCTATCTGCAAGTTTTTAAGGAAATCCCAAACTGTTTTTCAGGTTGGCTAAACAATTTTGTATTCCTACCAGCAATGTATAATAATTCCAATTTCTCCACATTTTTACCAATATTTGTAATGGGGCTATGCTGTGCCTCTGAGCTATAGCCTCAGCCCTGATTATCTTCTTTATTGAAATATCTATTCAAGGCCTCTCTTAGTCAGCTTTTCGTCAAATACCCGAGGAGATCATTTTAGAGGAGGAAAAGTTTATTTTGGCTAACAGCTTAGTTCATGGCCAGCTGACTCCATTGCTCTTGGCTCCAGATGGGTGTGGCACAAGAAAGAAAGCTGTTATCTCATGGAAGTCAGGAAGGGGGGTCGCCCAAGGACAAAATATAATCCCTAAGGACACACCCCCAGGTGCCTGCTTCCTCCAGACATTCCTTATCTATCTACAGTACTACCTATTAATCCATTCAAATTATTAATCCATCAAATGGATGAATTCACTGACCAGGTCACAGCTCTCATAATCTAATCATTTCACCTCTGGGCATTACTACAATGGATGTTACATGAGCTTTCAGGGGATATGAGCTTACCCTTATATACAAACCATAACAAGACCTTTGCTCATGTTTAAATTGGGCAGTTTGTCTTTTTGTTGTTGTAATGTTCTTTATGCATTCAGAATATTTAACAGATATGTAATTCACATATATTTTCTCCCATCCTGTAGGTTATCTTCACTTTTGTAATAATGTCCTTTTATGTATAAACATTTAAAAATTTTCATGAAGTCTAATTTGTCTTTTTTTGTTTCTTATGCTTTTGATGTCACATATGAGTTCATTGCTAAATCAAAGGCCATAAATATTTACCTCTATGTTTTCTTATATGGGTTTCATGGTTAAGTTCTTAAATTCAGATCATTGATTCATTTTGTAAATAATGTGAGTTTGAATTCTTTTTTTGTGTGGATATTTAGTTGTCCAATCATAATTCTTCTTCTGTGAAGTGTCTATTCAGTTCCTTTGCCCATTTATTGATCGGGTTCTTTCTTTCTTTTCTTTTTTTTTTTTTGTGTGTGTGGGTGTGTGTTAAATTTTTTGACTTCTTTATATATCCTGGAGATTAATGTTCTATCCAAGGTGCAGATGGCAAAGATTTTCTCCAATTCTGTAGGCTCTCTATTTACATTCTTGATTGTTTCCTTTGCTGTGGAGAAGCTTTTTTTGTTTAATACCATACCATTTATTGATTCCTGATTTTACTTCTTGTGCTCTAGGAGTCATGTTGAGGAATTCGATTCCTAAGCAAACATGATATGTAGGTCCCTATTTCTCACCCTGCATAAAACTCAACTCAAAGTGAATCAAGGCATTAGACCAGAGACCCTGTACCTACTAGATTTTTCTGTTTTGAACTTGTACCCCAACCTTTGCTAAATTTGTTTGTTAACTTTAGTAGTGAATTTTTGGATTCTTTATGACTTTCTACATATAACATCATGTCATATGCAAAGAGAGATAACTTTATTTCTGTCTTTCCAATTTGGATGCTTCTTATGTCTTTTTCTTGCTTAATTACTCTAGCTAAGTACTCTCAGTACTATGCTGAATATAGTTGGTGAAGTAATCATCTTTGTCTTGTTCCTGATCTTATAGGAAAAGCTTTCAGTGTTTTACATTTTAGAATTGAGTCAGCTGTGGGTTTTTCATACATGATATTTATCATGTACATTAAGTTTCTTTCCTTTCCTAGATCTGAGTGTATTAATCACAAAGCAGTGTCAACTTTTATCAAATGCTTTGTGTCATGTGAAGCTATGACTTTTCTTGCCTTTGTTATATTAATGTGACATATTAACATTGTTTCTTTTGTTGGAACCATCCTTGTCTTTGTGGGATAAATATCATTTGGTCATGGTGTAAAATTATTTTAGCATGTTGTTGAATTTGGCTTACTAGCATTTTATTAAGTTTTTTGCCTCTGTTTTTATAGAGGATATTGGTTTGTGAATTTCTTTTCTATAGTATCTGTTTGTTGTTTTGTTTTCAAAGTAATACCGGGAGTACAGAATGAATTTGGTAATATTTTCCTCTGTTATTTTGGGAGAATGTGAGAATAATTGGCATTATGTATTCTTTCTATTTTCATAGAATTTGCCTGTGAAACTATATTGTTATGGGTTTTACTTTGTTATGTTTTTGATTATTGGTTCGGTATTATTACTTGATATAAATCTGCCAGATTTTCTGTTTCCTCTTGAATTAGTTTTGTTAATTTGTGTGTTTCTGGGAATTGTCCATTTCATTTAAGTTGTCCAATTTGCTGGTGTACAAGTATTTTCTTATAATCCATCATATTTCTCTAAGGTTAGTAGTAATGTCTCTTTTTTATTTCAGTTATTTTTATTTTTTCTCTTTATTTTTTAATTTAGCCAAAGGATTGTTGATATTGTTGATCTTTTCAAAGAACTTTCTTTTGGTTTCATTGATTTTTCTTTATTGTTTTTTTATTCTGTATGTTGTTTATCTCCATTCAAATCTTTGTAATTTTCTTTCTTGTACTAATTAGGTTTTAATTCACTTTTCTTTATCTAGTTCCTTAGGATGCAAACTTATATATCTATATGAGATCTTTCACTTTTGTTTTATTTTTGGTACTGGAGATTGAATCCATGTAGCCTTGTGTGTGTGTTCTATTTTAATTTATTTGCTCTTTTTAGATATACATGACAGAATGTATTTTGACATATCATACGTATGTAGAATATAACTTGTGGTTGTACATGATGTGGAGTTACACTGGTTGTGTATTCATATATGAACATAGGAAAGTTCTGTCCAGTTCACTGTACTGTCTTTCCTATTCCCATCCCCAGGGCCTTGTGCAAGGTAGGCAAGTATTCTACCACTGAGCTAAGTAGATCTCCAGCCCCCCCTTTTTTTTCCTCCCAAGTATGTGTGCATGTGTGTACATGTACATGCACATCGGTGGGGATTAAACACAGGATGTTGCACATGCAAGGCAAGTGTTCTACCACTGAGTTACAGACAGGATCTTGCTAAACTATGCAAGCTGACATCTTGCCTCAGCTTTCTGAGTAGCTGGGATTTCAAATGTGTACCAAAGCACCCGGCCCTTTTCACCTTTGAAATGTGAGAATTGACTGCTGTAAATTCCCTGAGACCATTCCTGTTTGTGTTTTCATTTTTCTCTCTTTTCTAAGTAATTTATAATTTTATTTGTAATTTATTTTTTGACATATTAAGAATATATTCCTTAACTTTATATATTTGTTAATATTCCAGTTTTATTTATTTGTGGCTTCATTATACTATATGTAGTTGAATATAAAATTTTGCATGACTCAATTTTTAAGAATATTTATTGAGACTGGAGAAGAATGTGTATTCTGCTATTGTGTGATCTTTTCTTTTCTCTTTTTCAGTGATGGTGATCAAACCCAGGGCCTTGTTCATTCTAAGCAAGCTATCTATCACTGAGCTACATCCCCCGCTCAACATTTCCATAGGTTTATTGATTTTCTGTTTAGATGTTCTATCCATTTGTTTATCTGGGCACATCTTAATCTTTCCTTAATTTTTGAAAGATTATTTTACCAAATATAGAATTCTTGGTTAACACTTTCTTTTCCTTTCAGCAGTTTAAGTATGTCATCTCACTGCCTCTTGGCCTCTCTGGTTTCTAAGAGAAATTGGATTTTAATTTATTTAGGATCTCTTGTTTGTGGTACATTATATCTGTCTTGTACCTCTGAATATTCTTTGTCTTTGTGTCCATTGATAGCTTGATTACAAAGAGTCTTGATGTGGATCTCTTTGAGGTTATCCTACCTGGAGTTCACTGAGCTCCTTCAGTCATGTCTTTTATCATATTTGGACATTTTCTGATAACATTTATTCAATTATTCTAAGTCTTTCCATCACTCTCTTCTTCAGGGTGTCCCATAATGTATATGTTGGTTTGCTGGATGATGTCACTTAGGTCTCAGGCTCTGCTCAATTTTCTTCCTGCCTCTAAGACAGAATAATGTTAATTGTCCTGTTTTCAAGTTCACTGATTATTTCCTCTGCCAATAATGTTGGTTCTATTTTCAATTTCACTGATCATTTCCTTAAATTGGCTATTGAATATCTCTAGTAAAATATTATAATTTTAAAAGGTTTTTTTTATAAAAAGCAAATACTGTAATCCTTAGTTCTAGAACTTCTGTTTTCTTTTATAATTTCTGTGTCTTTATTGAAATATTCATTTTGCTTATTCATTGCTTTTCTGTTGTCTTTTTGGTTTTTCCTCTACACTTTTGTTTAGCACTTTGAGAAATTTAAGACAGTTGTTTTAATGTTTTTAACAAATAAGGCCAATGTCTGTATTTCCTCAGGGAAAGAAATATTTCTTCATTAAATGGGGAATCATTTTCTGTCTCTTTATATGCTTTGAAAGTTTTTATTAATAGTTTGTTATCAGTAACCTAGCCCAGGCAACCTAGTCAAGGAACTCTTCTTGGATCATGGCTGTGTGAATTGTGTTACCCACCCACATAAAACATAGAAAAAAGGTGGAAAAATGAAAAGTGAATTCTATGCAGTTTATTGAAACTGGTGAGAAGCAGCTAAATTGCTTCTCCTGCAGGTCCCACAGGAGCAGTTACAATTTATAGAAAGAAAAGTCAGGTGATAACATATGTACAATTAGTTAGCCTGTGATAAATATGCCAGGGCAGGGGGAGATTTCCATTCTCAGTTTCCTTGTAGTCTATCAGGCCAGAGGAGCAGCCCTGTAGCCTTTATTCTCAGCATGAGGAAGTAGCCTTCAATTTTAGAGTGACCCTTAATTTCAGTCTATTTCAAACTGGGCATTTCAGTATTTTAACATAGTAAGTGGAAATCAGATTCTTGCCTTGCATCATTTTTTGTTATTTTGTAGACAGCTACAGTTATTCATTTGCTTGATGATTTTCCAACCTTTTTTTTTTTTTTGGTACTGCGGATTGAACCCAGGGGCACTCAACTACTGAGCCACATCCTCAGCCTTTTTTGTATTTTATTTAGAGACAGAGGCTCACTAAGTTGCTTAGGCCCTTGCTAAGTTGCTGAGGCTGGCTTTGAACTCTTGCTCTTCCTGCCTTAGTCTCTGGAGCCACTGGGATTACAGGCATGTGGCACTGCACCTGGCTCCAACCTATTTTTGCAAAGACCACATCCCTTGTTCTGTGTAGAGATCTTTGTTCATTTTGCTTATGTTCAAATATTGTTTTTATAGACATTTCCTCAAATTCCACAAATCACTAAAAGAGACACGAACTATGAAAGGAAGAAAAAAAAAATCTCTCCTTCTGTCTTCTTTAATGCTTAGCCAGGCAACTTATAGTGAGACTGGAGATCAGCTAGAAGTAAAATCTTAGGATTTTCTCAGTTCTTTTTAAAATGGCTACTTCCTGGGACACATACTTAGGTTTTTAAATTCTTTAATATACAGGGTACTTTTCAGTGCCCTATTTTCTCAAGGAAACTCTTTGCAGTTCTTCCAGTTATAACTTCTGCTCCTCTTTTCCTGAGTTAATTCCCTCTTCTCTCCGGGAACTACTTGAATACTTCTGCTCCCATAATGTAACTTGTATGATGCACCAGTTCTTCAGGTAACCCCAATACAAGTTACTGGGCTTAGGACTGGTGGGATCTTGGCTTATATGATGGAAAAGAATTTTAGCATATACTGGTAATAGGCATAGACACAGGTTTATTTAGGAAAGTAGATACATATTCAAGGGAAAAAGGAGGCAGTCTCAAGGGAGACACCTTTGGGGATAAAACAAGGAATACATATTGAAGGGAAAATTTGGTCTATGTTGAGGAAAAGAAAGGCATTTTGGGGGTACCCTGCCCTTGTTTTAAAGGAAACTTGGTGAGAGGAAGGTATGGAAAAGTATGTAGGAATGCTGTCATGCTTGTGATCTCAGCAGTTTATGGTGGTCTGGTTAATATCAGGATGCTTAGGTTGATGTGGTCTTCCATTATCTGATCAATACATAATGCTGGAAAGTCCCATAAACATTGACTCCTTGCAATGTATATCTGTTTGCTAAATCTATTTATTGGGGGGTTAACTAATGGGGCATAGGTAGATTTACAGAATACCTGGGAATTGGGGAGTGACAAACCTGGGAGAGACTGGCTTAGGGAGTGACAGACCTGGAAACATATTTGGAACTTCTGAATTAAAATTTTATTTCCTTTCCTTTCTTTATGTCTCCTTTCTGTTTATTTTAAAATTTTTCTTCTATCTTACCTCAGTTGTAAAGAGAAAACACTTATTTAAGAATAAAGTTTTCTCTGCTCCCTCTGCAACCAGGAACAAAAGTCCTTCACTGTAAACATTTCTGTCCTCTTTAAGACTGCCACTGAGCTGGGAAGGCAATTGAATGAGGGCAAACAAAACCACTACAGACTATTCCTACCCTTTTTAAGTTATGTTTTTCTTGATTCAACATTTTCTTGGTTGTTGTAACTGTGGATTATTTTCCAGAGTTCTGACAAAGTTGGTTCTAAGAATTCCTGCTTGATTTTTCATGTTTCTGTAGAGGGACAGATGCTTTGAGTTGTCCACTCTGCCTTTTTCACTGATGTCCATTTTTTTTAGTATAATATATAGTTGTTCTTGCACCCCCACTCCTGTTTTTTTTTTTTAAGAGAATCTTTCTCTATTGAATTCTCTTTTCATCTTTGTTAAAAGTCAACTGACCATATATGTATGTGTCTGTTTCTGGACCCTCCACTCCATTTTGTTGATCTACATGTCTATCCTTTTGGCAATACCACAGTCTTGATTACTGTACCTTTAAAGTAACACATGAAATCAGACAATGCAAGTTTGTCTTAACTATTATAACTTTCTTGTATTTCCATATAAATTTTGGAAAAATCTTTCCAATTTCTGAAAAGTCTGCTGGGATCTTGATTGGGTTTGCATTTAATCTGTACATCAATTCACATTAACAATATTGAGTTGTCTTATACACATTCATGGTATATTCAATATTTTTGATCTGCTTTAATTTTTCTTAGCATTTTAGTGCATCAGCTTTATTACAATTTCCAGTAGTTGTAACAACTTTTTGTAAATTGTTTTTTGTATTTTTTATTTGTAGATGGACATGGTACCTTTATTTTATTTATTTATTTTTATGTGGTGCTGAGGATCAAACCCACTGCCTCACACATGCCAGGCAAGTACTCCACCACTGAGCTATAACTCCAGCCTCTTCAAAATGTTTTCTGAAGTGTAATGTCATACTATCATGTTGATTTGTACCTTTTTTGTGTGTTGTGCTAGGGATCAAACCCAGGGCCTCACATATACTAGGCAAGTGCTCCACCACTGAGCCACAACAGCAGCCCAACTATTTGTAAATTCTTAAGGATTTTTAATATTCAATATTATTGTATCTTTGAAAAAAAGACGGTTTACTTCTTTATTTTCAACCCATATGTTTACTGTTTGTTCGCCCTGCCTTGTTGTACTGGCTGAGATCTCCAAAGCAATACTCAGTGTAATTGGTGGGAATGAAATAGTGAGATCAGCCATATTTATCTTGTTTCTATTACCAGTGGCTAAGCTTTCAGTCTATTACCATTTAAGATGATGTTAGTTCAATGGTTTCCAGTGAATAGGGGAACTTNAATGAGAGCAACTAAGAACAGAGCAGGGAGGAAGAGCAGGAAGAAAAGATTAACATTAAACAGATACATGAGGTGGGATGGAAAGGGAGAGAAAAGGGAAATTGCATGGTAATGGAGGGAGACCCTCATTGTTATACAAAATTACATATAAGAGGTTGTGAGGGGAATGGGAAAATAAACAAGGAGAGAAATGAATTACAGTAGATGGGGTAGAGAGAGAAGATGGGAGGGGAGGGGAGGGGGGATAGTAGAGGATAGGAAAGGTAGCAGAATACAACAGTTACTAATAGGGCATTATGTAAAAATGTGGATGTGTAACCGATATGATTCTGCAATCTGTATTTGGGGTAAAAATGGGAGTTCATAACCAACTTGAATCTAATGTATGAAATATGATATGTCAAGAGCTTTGTAATGTTTTGAACAACCAATAAAAAAAATGAAATGCTTTGATTTTTTTCTAGTACTGGGTACTAAACAAAGGGGGTTGCTGTACCCTGTGGAAACTTTTTATTTTGAGACAGGCTCTTTCTAAGTAAAAGAATGGCCTCCAACTCATGATCCTCTTGCCTTAACCTCCTGGGTCACTGAGATTACAGGCAGATACCATTATGTCCAACTATGCTTTGGATATTAATTGGAAGGAGGAATTACTATGGCCTCTATTTGTTGAGGAAGGTTTCCATGGCATGGGTACAATCAAAACTTGTCCTTGAAAGATAAATAAGGACATAGAATGGCCAGGGGAAGCCTTGAGGTATTTGGGAAAATTGGAGAAGGAAGCCAAATTGCTGAAACAAAATGTGGATCCATTAATGTGCTTGATTTACTTGGGCTTTGTGAGTCTAAACAGCTAATGCAGCTTCATGCTGAGAATGTAGAAAATAAGTCTTACCCTTCTGTTGATTATCTTACTACAGCTGGGCTGCAAAATATTAGGATATTTTTTAAAAGTAGTAATGCTATTAGCCCAATTAACTATTTCATTTTAGTTGGCATCAGGCATTTAATTTGCCATATATAGCAATTTCTTAGGGCTGTCCTTACAAATTGCTTAAAATGACAAATATTTGTCTCACACAGTTCTGGAGGTTAGATGTCTGAAATTAAGATGTTGTTAGCAGAGCTGTTCTCTTTTTTAAGTCAATGAGAGTATCCTTTATTTTCTCTTCCTAGCTTCTGGTGGTTATTGACAATCTTTGCATTCCTTTATATATAGATTCCAGCTTATGCCTCTATCATCATATGGTGTTCTTCCTCTGTGTGTGTCTTTAAGTCTAAATTTCCATCTTCTTATGAGGATATATGTCAATGAATTAGGGCTCATCCAAATCCAGGATGGTCTCATTTTAACCGGATTTCATCTAAGATGACCTTCAATTTAAGATCACATACAGGGGTATGAATTTTGTGGGGACACCATTTAACCCAGTATACCATGTATAAGAGAATTTCTTAATTGTACCTCCAAAGAACATGGTGAAAAATATTTTTGTTTTGATATATTTGATCCATATGCCAAATAAAAATAGTATTATGTGCAAATGTTCACATTGACTGTCCAAAGTTAGAGTTTCCCAAATCTTTCCAAACAATTCTAAAATGGAAAACAATACAAATGTTAATTTTTCTTATTTAAATTTATCATAATCAAACAAATGATGATTACATTAGAAAGTTTTTGAGGGAGGAAGTTTGTGAGACATTCCTCAGACTTTTGCATTGCAATGCATATGCCAGGTTGAGCAGTGAATAGTTTCCTCACCTGCCAGGAGCTCACAGTTCTGGTAATGGACAAATTACAACATACAGTGTTGAGTGTAATAGTAGAATTGTGCATAAAGCATAGGAATAAATAATTATCTGAATTTCTTTTTATTAGAAAAGTAAATTCTAGGTTTTACCAGGGAAATAATGTATGCATAATGTGTGTGTGTGTGTGTGTATGTGTGTGTGTGTGTGAATGTGTAAAAGAGAATTAACTGATTAGATTTCAAAGGAAAATTAAATAACTGAGATTGTTTATTTCATTTTCACTAATTCAGAAGTAAGGACCCACACATGTGTTAGTACAGTTCCACCACTTTTATGTCAAAATTATTGATGTCTTTATTCCAGAATGTTCTTCTATGACCAAATATTATTGTCTTTTGGAGCTAGACGATCTACTAAAATTCTCTTATAGCTAATTGGCAATTTTCAGTAGAGAAAACTTATCATGTAACACTATGAAAGAAGCATCAGCCTTATTAACTACTTATTTTGTGACTGAAATAAAATGATACCTTTAGTTCTTACCCTGCCTGGAGGTGACTTTTAAGCAAGGGAAATTAGCTGTAATAATTTCCTTTGGCAGATGAACTGTGATCCTTTCAATTGTTTTTCTTTTTCTTCTTTATCCTTACATTTATTTTTTTATTAATTAATACATTGATGTGGTTCAAAATTTAAAAGCTGTAAAAGAATATGCAATTAAAAGTCTTCCACCTTTTGGACCCAGCTACACAGTTATCCTTCCCAGAGGCAACCTGTTAACATTTGTTATTTTTATTTCCAGAAAAATTCCATGCATATACAAGCATGGACACTTGCAAACATATTCACAAATTGTTTTGTCCCCATGCTTTTATGCATTTTCTTTATGTTGCTTTAGAGCATTTCATATTAGTGCATAAAGAACTGTGGCTTCATGATACTAATGATTACAAAGATATGCCATAATTTATTTAACCAGTCCCTCATTGAGTCCCATTATTTAGCTTGTTTCCTGTCTTTTGCTATTGCATTTCTGTAATGAATAATCTTGTAAGAGGTCACTTCAGATACGTACTATCTGTAGGGTAAATTTCTAGAAATGGAACTGTTGGTTTGCATGGTATGTATCTCTGTCATTTTGATAGATATTGCCAGAATGTCCTCTGTAGAGGTTGCACCAATTTATACTTCCTCTAGCAAATGTATGTATCTGTTTCCCTGACCCTCACTAACACATTGTGCTTTCAAACTGTATCTTTGTAAATACGATAAGGGGGAAATGCTATCTCATTGTGCTTTTAATTTGCATTTCTGTTCTAAGGCTGAGTATCTTTTCATGTATTTGAAACATTGTGAATTTACAAAAATGATTTTCTGTGTATGGATGGCTGGAATGCTAGTGGATTGATGGGCACAACGTCCTCAACTTATACTGTGAACACATTCAGGTACACAGAGAACAAAGGTGATTCTAAAGAGCATTTTTTAGGTCAAACCAAGGCTAAACCAAGAACACTTTATGTGTTTTAAAAATTCACGAGCTTTTTATAATTCACTCATTATACAACTAATATATCACATTTGACAAAGAAACAAATCAACATCTCATATTAATTTTTTTTAGTTTGCAAAATAGTTTACCAGGAATGCATGTTTCTACAAAGAAATATTGTTTGTTTATTTTAATACAAAATAATGCATCAGAAAGAATTCAGACATGGATTTGTATGTCTTTTTTTCCTTTTTTTTAATTGATTCTTTTTAGTTATATAAAACACTAGTATACGTTTGACATAACCACAAAACATGGAATAGTTTAAACTGATTTAAGTTCCTCAATAAATTTAATTCAATATATTTGTTACTTACGAATACACACTATACTTTATTAAAATGTTTTTTCATGTTCCAAGAAAAATAGAATTATCCTTTATTTAGAAATTTATCAAAGTTAGAATTTACATGGAATTATTCAAAATTATTACATATTTACCTTTGAAATATGTGTTTGCAGTTTTCTTTCTCAATACCTAAGCAGGAAGGTTAGAAGTTCAATGTACATTTAAATGTGTTCACTGATTCATAAATGGCTTTGGATTCTGCATCTTACAACAAATTTTTCTCAGAGTTTTGTCTATGGCACTGTAGATCATCTCTACTATAGATCATCTCTATTATGGTACTCATCAAAGTTGGCCATGTATCATCATTAGTTATTTATTTGTCTGCCTTTCCTCACTAGATTGTGAACTTCTGTAGGATACAATTTATATTTTTCTCTAGCACAGGCTTATAAAATGTTTGTTGTTTTGAATTGAATCACATTTATATTGGAATCTGAGGTTGCATTTACAAAACATTTTTTTCAGTTACTATTTCATTTTATTTTTTATATAAAGTCTTATTCTAATAGTGCCCAAATTCATTTTCTGATAATATTATTGATTTTGAATTGAAAATTATTTGAATTACTACTCTACTGATGTAAGTGAAGAGGAAGTGGTATGCTTTTTTTGTTTTGTTTTTTAGTACTAGGATTGAACCCAGGGGCACTCAAACACTGAGCAACACCACCAGCCCTTTTTTGTATCTTTATTTAGAGACAGGGTCTTGATAAGTTGCTGAGGCTGGCTTTGAAATCGTGATAGGTCTTCCTCAGCCTCCCAAGGGGCTGGGATTACAGGCTTGCACCAGTATGCCCGAAAATAGGTATATTTATAATTGTACTTATATCCTTGCTGGTCTTCATTTTTCCATTGAAGCTCCTCTTTCTCCCTCCCTTCCTTCCGTCCTTCCTTCCTTCCTTTCAACAGGATGCATTTATTTATTTATTTATTTATTTATTTATTTATTTATTTATTTATTATTTTGTGGTGCTGGGGATTGAACCCAGGATCTTGTGCATGAGAGGCAAGCACTCTACCAACTGAGCTAAATCCCCATCCCCAGCCCCTCTGCTTTATTTGTAGTTATAGTAGGTTGTAAATATTTAGTGGGTATGTTGGATACTTTGGTAAGGGATATAAATCATTTCTTACCACTTAGTTTCCTATCTTATATAGGAAATTTGCCACATACAATTAAAGTTCTGGTCATTGCTAACATAAAGTAATTTAGAGGTTTTTTTTAGCCTGATTAAAAACCTTTTAAATGATATGTTGTTTTTCTAATTGAAATTTTTGATATAATTCTGTATTCATATGCAATTTTAAGAAATAATATAGAGAGAACCTTTGTACACTCTGCCCATTTGTCCCTAATACTAATATCTTATAAAATGATTGCATGCTGTCATAACCAGGATATTAATATCAATACATTCCATTACTCTTATTTCACCAGTTTTACTTGTGTTCATTTGTGTATGTGTTTTTTTGTCATATGTATATGTTAATATAATCTACCACCATTGTTAAAATACTAAACAGTCTCAACACCAAAAAATCCCTGTATTGCCTTTTTATAACCCTCCATCATCCTAACTACATGGTAATCACTAGTCTGTTCTCCATTTCTAAAATTTTGCCATTTCAGAAATATTATATAAATGGGATAATACAGTATGTGACCATTTGTGATTAGTTTTTTTTTTTTGGGGGGGGGGATACCAGGGATTGAACTCAGGAGCACTCAACCACTGAGCCACATCCCCAGCCCTATTATGCATTTTATTTAGAGACAGGGTCTCACTGAGTTGCTTGCACCTCACTGTTGCTGAGGCTGGCTTTGAACTTGCAATTCTCCTGTCTCAGCCTCCGGAGCTGCTAGGATTACAGGCGTTTGCCCCAGCACCCAGTTTGTGATTAGTTTTTTTAATCATCATAATTCCCTACAGTTCCATCCAAGTTCTTGTATTATTTTTATTATTGAGTAATTCCATGTTATGTATATACCACAGTTCATTAACTCATTCACACGTTGAAGGAAATCTGGGTTAATTCCAGTTTGAGAGTATTTTAAGTAGAGGTGCTATGATTTACTTATAGGTTTTTTTCCATTACTTTAGGATAAAAGGTCAAGGATGTAATTGATGGTGGGGAGTTATCTTATGGATATTATTATATTATTATATGGTAGTTCTATGTAGTTTTATAAGAAACTGCCAAACTTTTACACAGTGGCATTTCCATCCAAAATAAATGCTACAATCCCACAATGGATGGATGATTCAATTTTAACATCATCAGTGTTTGTTGTTTTTACTGTTTTCTAACTTTAGCCATTCTTGTTGGTAGATAGTGATATTTCAATATAGTTGTAATTTGTAGTTCCCTAGTGGCTAATGATGTTGAGCACCTATTGATGTGCCTGTTTGTCATCCTCTTTTAAATAATTCTTCATGTCTTTTGCCCATTTTCTAGTTGGATTGTTTGTTTACTGTTGAATTTTGAGAGTTCATTATATAGATAACTAATACTTTGTTAAAATGTGATTTGCAGACATTTTATCCCAGTCTGTGGTCACTTATTTCATTCTCTAAGCATAGTCTTTTTCAGAACAAATTAATTTAAATCTGATAAAGTTTGAGTTAACAATATTTCCTTTTATTGATACTGCTTGTGATGCAAATCTAAGAATTCTTTGCCTAGCCCCAGATACTAAAGATTTTCTCCTGTTTACTCTTCCAAAAAAGTTTTACAATTATTTTACATTTAAGTCTGTGATCCATTTTGGATTAATTTTTGACTTCACAGACTCTTTTCTTTTAAAACCAGGATCAGCTGAGGAGTGTCTAGGGCAGGGTCTGCTAAGTTGTGGAGCCCCTCTTACCATGTCCACTTGTGGCATTTCATCCATCCTTGGTTTTTGTGTTTTAACTTGGTTTTTGTGTTTAAATGCTATGTTAATTTTTTTACTTGAAAATAACTTTTAAGATGTAATCAATCTTGGGACTGGGGTTGTGGCTCAGTGGTAGTGCACTAGCCTGGCATGTGTGAGGCACTGGGTTTGATTCTCAAACATCATGTATAAATAAGTAAAAAAATAAAGATCTATCAACAACTAAAAAAAAATCTTTAAAAAAGGTGTAATCAATCTTGATACAAGCAAAAATGGCAGAGTAGGAATTTCTGAAATGTTTTTATAAACACACCGAATAAACTAGGAAATACTCTTAGAATCAAGCATTCTGGAGACTAATCAAAAGTTTATAGCAGCTGGGAGAACACTTAAAGACAAATCTTAGTAGGAAAGATCTGTAGCATTTTAACTTACCCCGTTCCCATCCCCTGCCCTGTAGTTTGGCAGACACTTTGAAGACAGTAGTCTGCATTCCACCATAATAGTACACTTAGTATAAGTTCCTAATACTGGAGGGCATACAAGTGGCTGTATTTTTAAGAAATTGTGCTTCTTCAGTATGGAGATTCCTTGGAAATCTGGGAATGGAACCACCATTTGGTCCAGCTATCCTTCTCCTCGGTTTATACCTAAAAGACTTAAAAACAGGGACACAGCCACATCAATGTTTATAGCAGCACAATTCACAATAGCTAAATTGTGGAGCCCACCAAGATGCCCTTCAGTGGATGAATGGATTAAAAAAAGTGGCCTATATACACAATGAAATTTTACTCAGCAATAAAAGAGAACAAAATCATGGCATTTGCAGGTAAATGGATGGCATTGAAGAAGATAATGCTAAGTGAAGTTAGCCAATCCCCCCCAAAACAAATGCTTTCTCTGATATAAGGAGGCTGACTCATGGTGGGGTAGGGAGGGGGAGCATGGGAGTAATAGATGGATTCTAGATAGGGCAAAGGGGGTGGGAGGGGAAGGGAGGAGGCAGGGAATTAGCAAGGATGGTGGAATGTGATAGTCATCATTATCCAGAGTACATGTATGAAGACACAAATTGGTATCAACATACTTTATATACAACCAGAGATATGAAAAATTGTGCTGTATACATGTAATAAGAATTGTAATGCATTCCACTATCATTATTTAAAAAAAATAAAAAAATTTAATCTCAAATAAGTAAATCACACTATGTCCAGAAAGAAAGAAAGAGAAATTGTGCTTCTTGTTTTTGTCCTTAAAGGACTAGTTTACAGGATTCACTTTTGTTTTGCCTAACTCAGATCCCAAGACTGAAGCAGCTACCTTGGGGGCATTTGTTGAAAATAATTAAAGGCAAATATGTTAGCTGCTACTTCCTACAGCTAGGGATATTGGTTTGACAAGTAGCAGATCAACTTAAAAACTCTGGAAGAAAGTCTGGTAATTCAGAAAGACAATGCACAAGCCCAAAGCTATGTGTATGCCCAGAAGAGACCTAAGCTTCCATCTCTAGTTGACTTTCAGGATCTAAACTAGAAGAAAGTGAAGGCTTAGGCAGAATAGTAACTTCTTGGTTGAGTGTTGAAGGTGTATACGTTTGCAAAGACCGGGAATTTGTGGTTGTTTCAGACATTTTAGGAAATCCATCTCAAATCACTAACTACCCATTAAGACAATGGAACAGAGACTTCAGTGGCTACATACAACCAAATACCAACTCTACAAAATCAATTCGGAAGAATCATTAAACAAACAAGCTGCAACTACTACAACAAACTTCACTAAGAAACCCTGGAGAGAGAGGAGAATGTGATTTCTAATTTTGCTTCATTATAATATTCAAAATGTTCTGTTTTTATAAAAATATGTGTCATGCAAAGAAAAAAGAAAGTATGGCCAATAGTCAGGAAAAGAAGAAATTAATAGAACTGGACCCTGAGGAATTTCAGACATTAGAATTACTAGTCAAAGACTTTACATCAATTATTCTAGCATCTTGTGTGGGGGTTGGGTATGTGTGTTGCTGGGAATTAAACCCAGGGCTTTGTGCATTGCATCAATTTTTTAAAAAAATAGCCAAAGAAAGTCAGATAAACCATTAGAATATCACACCAAACAGAGATGAACAAATAATTTTTTGAGACCCTGCTTTCAATATTTGTGAGTATATACCTGGAAGTAAAATTTATGGATCATATGGAAATTCTGTTTTTAAAAATTTGAGGAATTGCCATACTGTTTTCCATGGTAGCTGCACCATTTTACATTCCAGCCAACACTGCACAAGGATTCCAGTTTCTTCACATTCTCACTAACACTAATCATGATGATGATGATGATGATGATGATGATGATGATGATAATTCATGTAAGGTAGTAACTCATTGTGGCTTTGATTTGCATTTCCCTAGTGATTAGTAATATTGGGCATCTTTTCATGTGCCTATTGTCCATTTTTACATCTTCTTTGAAGATGTGTATAAGTTTTTTTGTCCGTTTTTAAAATTGGATTGCTTGTAATTTTATTGTGGTTATATGGGTTTTAAATATATTCTGCATATTAATCCCTTATAAGATAAACGATTTGCACATATTTTCTCCTATACTCGAGTTTGACTTCTCAGCATATTCACTCTGTATGATGTTTTTTAAATTTTTGTGTCCCATTTTATTTTTTACTTTTTTTGTCCACTTTTTTGGTCTCATATCCAATCAATCATTGGCAAATTTAATGTTATGAAATATTTCCTTATGCATTCTTTTAAGAGTTTTATAGTTTTAGTTCTTTAATTCTTTGATCCATTTTGAAGGATTTTTCATTTTTTAAAAATGTAATAGCTGCACTCATCTATGAAAACAAATAGGAAGGAATGAAATTATTAAATGGAGGAGATTTAACCTGCCATATAGTAAATAGGCAAGTGAAATACTTAACACAACCAGAAGCTTAGTAAAATATGTCTTTATATAGATTGATAGGTGATCAAAAATGATAATTATTATGTCATCATAACCTAAAGTTAAATTTTGGTTTTCTTTCTATCTTGTGATATGTAGACACTCACCCCATTTCCTGTCAGCCAGTGAATTTATGAGTTTTGTTCCACTTTGGAAAACTGTTTCCCAAACAGTACCTGACTCTGTTAGCTTTCTCTTTTTCCCAATTCTCAAAGCTTGTCTCACTTGATCTTTATACTGGGCATTTTTCTTTGCTAAATATTAAGTATAGTTGACATTCATTTTCATTTTTATAAAGAAAGTATTGTATAACTACTTTTAAAATTGACTAGTTAATTTAATACTCTTTTAACTATAGACTTCTTATATCTGTAGAATTGGCTAAGGACTGAAGAATTTTAAAAGGGCTATGTGTATAAAACTGATCAAAAAGCATTAATAAGTGAGTCTGGAATTGTACATCAATTTTAGTAATCATAATCATTAGAAAATACATAACTGGATTAATATGGAGAATATATTTAAAACCCATATAACCACAGTAAAATTATAAGTTTATCAACAAATATAGTACACACATATGAAGCAATTTGGATAGAATGGGTTCAAAGAAATAAATGATGTCAAGTAATAATAATTCTATTTTATAAGCTTACTCAAGTAGTGGCCATTTAGGAAATGTACTGGGACAACCTAAAAGTGAGACAATTTCTTTCTTAATTCAGCCTTCTTTGAATGAGTTAAATTTAGTGACTAAGATCATTCTTTATAGTACTTTTCTCTGTTGTTTTTTTATTTACATTCTTCACATGGGTGAATCATGTTGGTAGTAGAAATCATAAGTCAGTATACATGCTATTTTTTTTTCAACGTTGGTTCTGTTTGTCTACAAAAAAGAATAAATGAGTGGATAATGTATCTGTACTCTGAAATAGAGATTACAGACACCTTATCCTTGTTTCTATACAGTCATCAAATATAGTACGATTTTTCAATTTAGGAAGCCTACCAGTCATGTGGGGGAATTAACCAACACTTCTCAAATCTAAAAACTGATGTAGAAATTGGTATCTTTTAAATGACTTTTGACATGTTAGTCAGTTTTCATTTTTAATGGTTCTGTACATTAGTATTTTGTCAGATATGGACCAAAGCTGTGCCTGAAATATACTGTTAAATTGTGACTGTGCTTTGCTTATTTCATGATTATTTTTATATTGCCTGATGCTCAGAAAATAATTTTAAAATCTCCATAAAAATTGATTGCAATGATTTAAGTCTACCATTCCTTGTTTGTTTTTAAAAATTAAAATTTAAGAATTACACTATATAAGTACTGTTTCTGACCTAAACAGCTCTAATATTGAGCACTGTTCATAGTTTTGCAGACTTTTCACAAGCACAACAGATTAAACATTATGAGAACTATATAAAAAAGCTGCTCTAAGATTTAATAGTATCTATTATTGAATTGTTTGAAATGATTGTTCTAGAAAAAAGTTTACTTGGACACATGACTATTCCTATGGACCAGCATTTTATATACAGGATCTCAATGGCAAATGGATGATGAAAAGAGCAGAGGAAACTTTGGGCAAAGGGGAGGGAGAGGAGGGGAGGTGGCATGGGGGCAGGAACAATGGTAGAATGAGGCCAACATCATTATCCTTGGTAAATGTGTGACTGCATGTGTATTGGGACTCTACATTTCATAGAGAAATGAAAAGTTGTGCTCCATTTGTGTGCAATGAATCAAAATGCATTCTGTTGTCATGTATAACTAATTAGAATAAATTTTTAAAAATTAAAAAAAGAGCAGAGGAAGAGAAATATCCATGAGTAAAGATATAATCAGCTGTAGTTAGTACAAAGGTCAGGAGATTTGATGATATCTGGTTCTTTTTTCCAAGTTTTCACTTTGAGTTGCTCAGATCTTCTAGAGGAAAGAAAATATCATAAGTTTTAACACATTCATATTCCTTGAAAGAAATATTTCAAGTTTTAACACATTTGTTCTATTTTCTTAGTTTGTATTCCAATGTGTTATAAGCATTTACTTCCAGAAGGACTTTATATAATGTCCTGATGTTTTTATTCAAATGTATTATTCAGTACATTTATAGGTTAGATAATAGAGCAAGAGGTTTATGTGGGAATGATTGTTTCTCTGAGTATTCATCCAATGAATCATCTACAAGTTCTTAAAATGTCATGTTTTAAGATATATTAGTGGTAGATATTATACTGAATAAACAATGCCGATTTTGGACAATTAACATAAAAGTAAGCTTTTTCATCCTCTCATTCTCTCTACCTCCAAAATTTTGTGTCTTTGGGGATTTATATTATATTAAATATTTATATTAAATGCACTTGATGTGTTTATGCCCTGGGTTAGAGCAGGATGCTTAGATATTCAGTTATGAATATTGAAAAAGATGAATGAAGTGTGAGGAATTATGCTATCTGATATTAAAGCCTAGTATATAGTCATAGTTAATCAGAACAATTGTGGATAAACACATAGATCAGTGAAATGAAATAGAGAATCAAGAAATAGAACTCAACATATTGCCTCAGCTGTTTTTTGAGCACTAAAGGGTAACTTCAGTTTCTTTAATTAATTTTTAAATTTATATATGACAGCAGAATGCATTACAATTCATATTACACATATAGAGAACATTTTTTCATATCTCTGGTTGTATACAAAGTGTATTCACACCGATTCGTATCTTCATACATGTACTTTGGATAATAATGTCCATCACACTCCACCATCATTTGTAACCCCGTACCCGCTCCCTTACCCTCCCACCCCTCTGACCTATCTAGAGTTCATCTATTCCTGCCATGCTGCCTCTCCCTACCCCACTATGAATCAGCCTCCTTATATCAGAGAAAACATTCGGCATTTGGTTTTTTGGGATTGACTAACTTCACTTAGCATATTCTTCTCTAACTCCATCCATTTACCTGAAAATGCCATGATTTCGTTCTTTTTTATTGCTGAATTATATTCCCTTGTGTATATATGCCACTGTTTTTATCCATTCATCTACTGAAGGGCATCTAGGTTGGTTCCACAGTTTAGCTATTGTGAATTGCACTTCTATAAACATTGATGTGGCTATGTCCTTGTAGAATGGTGATTTTAAGTCCTCTGGGTATAGACTGAGGACAGTGATAGCTGGGTCATATAGTGGTCGATTTCCAATTTTCCAAGAAATCTCCATACTGCTTTCCATATTGGCTGCACCAATTTGCAGTCCCACCAGCAATGTATGAGTGTGCCTTTTCCCCCACAATCTCCCCAACATTTATTGTTGTTTGTATGCATAATAGCTGCCATTCTGACTGGAGTGAGATGAAATCTTAGAGTGGTTTTGATTTGCATTTCTCTTATTGCTAGTGATGATGAACATTTTTTCATGTATTTGTTGAATGATTGTATATCATCTTCTGAGAAGTGTCTGTTCATGTCCTTGGCCTATTTATTGATTGGGTTATTTGTTGTTTTGGTGTTTAGCTTGTTGAGTTCTTTATATACCCTAGAGATTAGTGCTCTGTCTGATGGTGAGGGGTAAAAATTTGCTCTCTAATTCACCTCACAGATTGTTGCTTTTGCTGAGAAGAAACTTTTTAGTTTGAATCCGTCCCATTTATTGACTCTTGATTTTAATTCTTGTGCCACAGGAGTCTTATTAAGGAAGTTGGGGCCTAATCCCACATGATGGAGATTAGGGCCTACTTTTTCTTCTATTAGACTCAGGATCTCTGGTTTTATTCCTAGGTCCTCGATCTTTGAGGGTAATTTCAGCTTAATGAAGAAAAGCCTTTTATTTTTTTGATACCAGGGATTGCACCCCAGGGTGTTTAACCACTGAGCAGTGTCCCCAGCCCTTTTTCATATTTTATTTAGAGACAGGGTCTCTCTGAGTTGCTTAGGACCTCACTAAATTGCTGAGGCTGGCTTTGAACTCACAATCCTCCTGCCTAAGCCTCCCGAGCCACTGAGATTACAGGTGTGCATCACCGCACCCAGCAAGAATAACCCTTTCAATGAATGATGCTGGAAAAATCGAATATCCATAGGCAAAAAGGTTTATCTTGACCTAAACATCACACCTTATAAAAATTAACTAAAAATGGGTAATGGGTTCAAATGAAAACTGTAAAATTTTTAGAAAAAAGGAATAAAAACGTTAGTACCTAGGCTAGATGAAGAGTTCTTAAGACTTCATACCCAAAGCTCGGTCTATAAAAAGAATTACTAATAAATTGGACTGTATCAACATTAAAAGAATTTGTTCTGTGAAAGTCCTTGTTAAGAAGATGAAAAAAAAGATGAAAAGTCTCAGTACAGATGGAGTAAATCTTGCTAAGCACATAGCCAACAACAATTTAGTATTTAGAATACATTAAGATCTCTCAAAACTCATAGGAAAAAAGAATACCATTAGAAAATGGACAATGAATATGCATTTTACATAAGAGAATATACATGAAATGAATATTATTGGAAACGTTGGTAATAAAGATATTTGGAGAAAGAGATATGTGTATAGACCCCCCTGTATGGGCCAAAGGCCTGAAGATATTTGTGTTTCATATGCTTGTTCACCAATGATTAACCTCAGCAGAGGACGTTTTGATAAGCAAGTGAACAGTGTCCTGCTCTAGACAGTCTCTTTCCCCAACCATTCTTATATTTGCCCAGTGGGCTCATGAGCCAAATGGCCATGGTTGCAGGGATGGCGCTTATGCATGGGCTTAGCAACATGGACTTCCACTCATCAATCCTGACCTGACTATAGCTACTGCTGAGTGCCCAGTCAGCCTGTGGCAATAACCATCATTGAGCATCTGTTATTGGAACCATTCCACAGGTTACCATTCAGCTCCCTAGTAGCAGGCTGATTGATTACACTGGACCTCTTCCACTCATGGAGGAGGCAGCATTTTGTCTTTATTGTAATATACGCTTTCATTACAGGTTTATCTTTCCTGAACTCAATTCTTCAGACAAAACTACTATCAGTCAACTTAGAGAATGCTTCAATCCATCATCATACTATTCTACACAGCATTGCTTGTGTAGGAACTCAGGGATTTACTTCATAGCCAAGAAAGTGCAGCAATAGGCCCATGTTCATGGAATTCACTAGTCTTACCATTTCCCCTATTATCCTGAAGCAGCTGGCTTTACAGAATAATGGAATGGCCTTTTTTTTTGTACTGAGGATTGAACCCAGGGTCATTTTATCACTGAATTACATTCCCAGCACTTTTTCTCTTTTTGAGTCAGGATCTCATGCATTTCTCAATTTTTTAGGGCCTCACTAAGTTGCTAAGGCTGTCCTCAAACTTGCAATCCTCCTGCCTCACCCTCCTGAGTCACTGGGATTACAGGTGTGCACCATCATACCTGGCTAGAATGGCCTTTTAAAGATTCAGTTGTAGCACTAGTTAGGCTGTAGTACCTTTCAGGGGTGAGGTTTGGTTGCTCAGAAAGCTGAATATGCTTCTGAATTCTCTTCCAATATATGGTTCTGTTTTTCCAGTAGCTAAGATTAACAGGTTCAGGTATCTAGGTATGGAAATGGAAGTAGTACTACTCACCATTTCCCACTAACACAATTTTTGTTCCCTATTCCCAGGATTTTATGTTCTGCTTTACTAGAGAGGTCTTAATTCCAGAAGCAGGAATGCTTCTACCAAGACATACAGCATGATCACATTGAGTTGGGACTACCACCTAGCCACTTGGGACTCCTAGTACCTTGGAGTCAACAGGCAAAGAAGGGAGTTAAGATGTTGGCTGAACTCTTATCAGCATTTTTTTTGTAAAAATGCTACAAAATGATATAAAACTTGATGTTTTGTTACCTTTACACTGATGCATTTTATTTGTTGTTGGTGTTGATGATATTTTTTTGCTTTCAGATTCCAATTGTATATTGTATATAGTAATACAATTGTATGTAGAAATGATTAATTTTTTATCTCCTTTTTCCATTTACAGGAATTAATTTTAAGACTGATTTTTGCATATACTTTTTGTATACTGTGACTTTGCTCAATTCACACATTAGTTCTAGCTGATATTTTGTAGGTTCCCTAGGAATTTTTACTTAGAAAATCATGTGAATTGGAACATTTTCATTTCTTCTTTTCTAGTGTCTATTGTTTATATTTCTTTTTGTTCTTTAACTACTCTGGCTAAGACTTCCAGTTCAATATTGAATATGAGGGATGAGAGGGGATATACTCTTGTCTTCATTCCATAGTCTTTTTATGTCTTTCACTACTATATATTATGCTAGCTCTGTATGTTTGATAGGCATTCATTATTAGGCAAAGGGAATCCTTCATATTTCTAGCTACCTAAGGTTTTTTTAATTTTTTTAAGGTGAAATCTTGCTGTATTGCCTAGGCTGGCCTTGAACTTCCCAAATCAAGTGATTCTTCTGCTTTAGACTCCTAAGTAGTTAGAACCCAGTTCACTGTTGAGTTTTTACTATGAATGAATGTTGAATTTTGTAAAATTCTTTTACTGCATGAATTTCTAGTCTTTAGATTGTTAATATGGAGGATTACATTTGAGTTTCAAACATTAAACTAGCCTTGCATTCCTGGAACTACTCCATTTTCTCATGATGTATATTTCTTTATGTATATTACTGGCTTTGTTTAGCTGATATTTTATTCAAAATTCTTGTATTTCTATTCATGATGGATTATTTGGTTGTGGTTTTTCTTTTTGGATTGATTTAATATACTTTTGGTGTTAGCATATTGCTGGGCCCCAAAGGAATTTGGGACGTGTCCCCTCTTCTGTTTTATAGAAGAGATTATATAGAATTAGTAGTATATCTCCTTTAAATATTTCTAGAATTTGTCAATACATTTAACTAGCATCAATAGTATTTTCAGAAGCTTTTAAACAATAATTAAATTTCTTAACTGTTGTAGGTTAACATTTAAAGAAATGATTAAATGATTAAAGTTATGTGATTTATTTGGGGTGAGTTTTATAATTCAAAGTTTTTAAATAACTGGTCCACTTTATTCAAGTTGTCAAATTTGTGAGCAAAGAATTCTTCATACTGTTCACTTATTATCACATTGTTCTTTTGGATTTATAGTGATATCTTCCCTTTTCTTTCTGATGCTGATGATTTCTTAGCCTGATTATAGAGTTGTATCAATTATATTGACATTTTTTTAAAAACAGCTTTTGTTCTTATTGATTTCTCTATTTTTTTTGTTTTTAGTTTCATTGATTTCTGCTCTAATCTTCCTGCTTTTTTATTTTAGTTTTTTTTCTTTCTAATTTCTTAAGGAGTTGTATGAATGTAGCACATTTTGTTTATCAATTCATCAGTTGATAGACATTTGAGTTGTTTATTCATACTAAATGCACTTAATTCTATTGTAAGTAATGCTACTATGAACATTGTGAATGAAGATTTGTGTGGAACTTTTTACATGGATGCATATTTTCATTTATCTTGGGCATGTATCTAAAAATAGAATTTCCAAGTAGTATGGTAACTCTGCTTAAACCATTTTGGGGAACTAGCAGTTTTCTTTGCTTTCTCTTCCTTTCATTTTACTTATTTATTTTGCTATGAAGTTGGGATCTGTGCTTCCTTCCTTCCTTTCTTTTTTCCTTTCATTGGGAGTCAAGCCCAGGGCCTTTTGCATGCTAGGCACACACTCTACCACTGAACTATATCTCCAGCCCCCTAACATCTTGTCTTGTAAAATGAGTACATCATTTTATATTTTCACCAGAGAGACTTTTGGGAGTCTTAGAGAAGCCTGTTATAGAGTGCCAACACTTTGATATTTGTAAATCTCAGAAGTTTCATACTCCTGCGGTAGTTCACAATTGATCTTTAGCAATTCTAATTAAACTGTCCTACCTGTTTATACTTTATTGCATTCAGATTCAGTATTGTCTTTTTTAGGTAAGCAAATGCTCAGGGCCTGCTTCTTTATTGAGATTTTGGGTTGGTTGTTTTTCCTATGATGATATTTGTGTGTTATCTCTAATAATAGGTCCAAAAAGTTGTTAACCTGCATCTTGCTTGAACTAAGGGGCACTTGACTACTGAGCCATATCCCCAACCCTATTTTGTATTTTTAGAGACAGGGTCTCACTGAGTTGCCTAGTGCCTTGCCATTGCTGAGGCTGGCTTTGAAATCATGATCCTCCTGTCTCAGCCTCCCAAGCCTGTGGGATTACAGGTGTGCACCACTGTGCCTGGAAGCTTTGTTATTTTTGCTGCATGTTTAAGAGTAATGTCTTTAATCTCTCTAAGCTAAATGTGCTAGTTAATACTGGGTTTTAGTTGTTATTCATATATTTTGGATTCCAGTGGGGTTTTCTCTTTGTTTTACATAAGTTTTTTTTTTTTTTCTAGTCTATTGCTTGATTATTCTTTTTTTTTTTCTTTTGTGGAGCGGGGCGGCTAATGGGAAACAAACCTAAGGGTGCTATACCTCTGAGCTAATCCCTAACCCTTTTAATTTTTTTTTTTTTAAGACAGGGTCTTACTACATTGCCCAGGCTGACCTTGAACTTGCAATCCTCCTGCCTCCGCCTACAGCTTATTTATTTTTTATGATGGTTTTTATTGCTTGTATTTTTGTTTTATTTTGTGGTACTTCAGTTAGAATCCAAGGCCTCACATATACTAAATTCTACCACTGAGTCATATCCCCATCCTCTCATGTTTGTTTATGAGAAATTTGAAATTTTAATGAAATCTAATTTGTCATTTTTTTCTATTATTGTTGTTTCTTTTTTATCATGTCTAACAAGTCTTATCCTATGCCAAGGTCACAGATATCTCCTATGTTTTCTTTTTATTTTCTGAAAGATTTACAGTGTTAGCTTTTATATTTAAGGATCTTGAAGTAATTTTTCATAGTGTGAAGTCGTTGTTGACATATCTGTTTAAAATATAGGTACACTATTATTTCATCAAAATTTATTGGGGAGTTTTCTTTTCTCAGTGAACATTTCTACCTCTATTTTTAAAAATCATTTGACTTTATTCATGTGGATCTAATAGTGGATCCTCCATTTTGTTCCACATATATTCACTTAGTAATATTGTGTTGTGATGATTGCTGTAGTTTTCTAAGGAGTCTTAAAATCAGGTTGCATGAGTATTACGACTTTCTTTATCTTGTTAGCATAATTTTGTATAGTTTATATCCTTTACATTTCCATATAAATTTTAGAGTTGCTTTGTCAATTTCTATAACAAAGTATAAGGATTTTTAAAATTTATTTATTTATTTTAATTTTTTATATAGACAGCAGAGTGCATTTTAATTCATAGTACACATATAGAGTACAATTTTTCATGTCTGGGTTGTACACAAAGTAGAGTCACACCATTCATGTTTCATACAGGTACTTGGGGTAATGATGTCCATCTCATTCCATCATCTTTCCTGCCCACTACCCTCTTCCTTTCCCTCCCTCCCCTTTGCACTATCTAAAGTTCCTCTATTTCTCCCATGCCCCCACATCTCCACTATGGATCAGCATCCTCTCTTCATATCAGAGAAAACATGCAGCATTTGGTTTTTTGGGATTGGCTTACTTCACTTAGCATAATATTCTCCAACTCCATCCATTTACGAGCAAATGCCATGATTTTATTCTCTTTTAATGCTGAGTAATATTCCATTGTGTATATATACTACAGTTTCTTTATCCATTCATCTACTGAAGGGCATCTAAGTCGGTTCCACAATTTAGCTATTATGAATTGTACTGATATAAATATTGATGTGGTTGCATTACTATAGTATGCTGATTTTAAGTCCTTTGGGTATAAACTGAGGTAATGGGAGAGCTGGGTCAAATGGTGGTTCCATTCCAAGTTTTCCAAGGAATCTTCATTCAATAAAATTCAGCATCCCTTTATGTTCAAAACACTGGAAAAAGTAGGGATAACAGGAACATATATCAACATTGTAAAAGCTATCTATGCTAAGCCCTAACCAACATCATTCTAAATGGAGAAAAATTGAAAGCATTCCCTGTAAAAACTGGAACAAGATAGGGAAGCCCCCTTTCACCATTTCTGTTTAACCTAGTTCTTGAAACTCTAGCCAGAGCAATTAGACAGATGAAAAAAATTAAAGGGATACGGATAGGAAAAGAACTCAAATTTTTAATATTTGCTGATGATATGATTCTATACCTATAAGATCCAAAAATTCAACCAGAAAATTTCTAGAACTAATAAATTAATTCAGCAAAGTAGCAGGATATAAAATCAACACCCATAAATCAAAGGCATTTCTGTACATCAGTGACAAATCCTCTGAAAGAGAAACTAGGAAAGCTACCCCATTTACAATAGCCTCTGAAAAAAAAATACTTGGGAGTCAACAAAAGAGGTGAAAGATCTCTTCAATGGAAATTACAGAACGCTAAAGAAAAATGTTAAAGTCTAAATATTTTTATGGGGAGTGAACTGAATATATGGATAATTTTAGGGAAATTGATCCCTTAAGAATATTTAGACTGTAGTATACATTTTCATTTATTTAATATCTATATATTTCTATTTCATGTCTTTTAATTTTTCTTAGCAGTGTTGTATCTTTTCCATTTTATACATCTTATACATCTTTCATTAATTTTATCTTTTAAGTATGACTTTAGATGCCACTAAACATGGTGTTAACTTAAATTTTTCTTTTAAAATGATTTATTAATTTGGTTTTGTATAATTACTTTTTATACCGATATTAAAATTTACTTATTTAGATTTATAGCTTTGTGGATAACCTGGAATTTTCCTCATTTTACAATCACATAATCTTCGAATACAGACCACTTTAATTTTCCCTTTGCAAATACTTATAAGGAATAAAACGTGCCCTTTTTTTCTTGTTTGATTGCAGGGGCTAATCTCAATGGCAAAATGTTGAATAAATATGATAAGTGAGGGGCTGGGGTTATGGCTCAAAGGTAGAGTACTTGCCTCATGTGAGACCGTGAGTTCGATCCTTAGCACCACATGAAAATGAATAAGAAAAATAAAGGTATTGTGTCCAACTACAAATAAAAAAAATAAATATTTAAAAAATATGATGAGAGAGGATATTTACATCTGTTTTCTAATCATAGACAGAAACATCTTCAATATTTCACTATTATGTTGGAGGCAAAGTTTTACATGCACATCATCTGGTTGAAAAAGTTCCTTACTGTTTTCAGATTTATGATCATTATCATGAGTGGATCCAATGATTATAATATTTTATCCGTGAATTTTGTCCAATGATCCTATAAAACAGTATAGCATATTATATATATATATATATTTATTAAGACAGGGTCTTCCTAAGTTGCTTAGGCTGGCTTTGAATTTGCAATCCTCCTTCCTCAGCCTCTTGGGCCACTGGGACTATATGAGGGTGCCACCACACCCAGTCCCAGTTTTGCATCTTCATAACACAATGGTGACTTCTTTTAAGAGTCAGCAGTGGGCAGCAGCTTTCTCCTTCTGTACCAACCCTCTGTGGCAGAAGCAGCAGCTGTCCCAGTGTGTCTGCACTGGCCGTTGTCTGCCTGAAGTCCCCTCTCTCCTTTTTTCTTCTGTCTGAATTCTATGTACTTAGTTTCCTAGATTTAGCCAGTGTATCAGTTCATCGTGGAAGGTTCTCCTGACACCTGTACACCCCATAGTCTTATATAAGTTGTATCACTCTCCCATGTGTTCTCCTTTACTCCTTATTTCTAACTTTCTAAGTAGCTCTCTTTATTACACTTTGTCAATTCCTTCAACATACAGTAAGAGCCCTGTAGACAGGAACTATGACTTTGTTTTTGTTTTAACATGAAACTTCGGCCCTAAGAATGATAGTTACAAATTAGTAGAGCCTCAGTTTATGAATGAATAAAATTATATGTAAATGGAGGTCTGAGTACCACTGAGAGGCATCAAGTGACAATTTGGCCTTTTCATGAAAGTGACTATTTCTAAACACATATGTGAAAATATTCCCCAAAGGAGAAACCTAATTACTCTGTAATTCAAATGAAGTAGCAATCAAACCCACTCTCAGACACAGCTTTCAAGAATATCAGGCCCATGATATGGCAACAATTTCCCTAATTTTTTCTTTTCCGAGAGCCCATTAACTTAACTCAGAGGAGGGCTTGCTGTCAGACTCTTTTGGGGTAAGAAAAATAGTTGGTTAACTAAATATTTTTAAAGGGCACAGATAAATTAAAATAATGAGGCAGAATGGTTTCTTTAGTAGCTTTTACACTTGTAATTGTTTGTTTGGTTATGACCAAGAAGAATATGGACTCTGGTAGTTGGAAGAATTTCTTGAAAAATTAGACTCAGAATGTAGGCATTTAAAAAAGATATAAAAGTTGAAAGGCTTATAAACTTTCAAAGTTTTCATTCATATGGGAAAATGATTTACTTAATTTTTTAAAAATGTATTTCTTTAGAAATTTGATTTTTTCCTTCAACACTTAAACTTACTTAAAATATATTAAAGATTATTTTGAGTTTTCTTTAAAAAAAAAGAATGTAGGCTTTTTAAATTTTCAGCACTCCAGTGAAAGAGTTTTTAATTCATCATAATTGTTGTGACTTTGACAATAGCTCTAGGTTTTTAAATATCAACAGTATTGCTACAAGAAAAGCAAAAAAATAAGTAACACGATGAAAAATCTGGTAGTCATTAGCTCATGACAATACCTGGAATTTGCATATGACCAGTTCTTTTAATCTGAATTAAGCTTGTCTGTGTATTCCAAGTATTAACTGAACATGTAAAGATAACTGGGAACTGTTTATTCTTTCCAATGAAATAGGAAAAATGTTTGTATGTGCCTATTATAGATCACTAATGAAAAGGCATAAAGTAGTTAAAA
>NW_026000261.1:6379920-6384533 GCF_001458135.2 Marmota marmota marmota | reverse complement strand
AGAAATGAAATAGTCATTCCTTTTGAACTTAGAGATGGAAGGCTACTCAATGTCAGGTGACACAGGAAGAATTTGGCTTGAATTTTTAAACTTAACAAGGGAAAAGAAGATGAAAAGAATTATTTTGAAGAATTTTCTAGCCAAATTTGGTTAATATCGCCAACAATAAGATAAAGTAAAAGTTTTAGAACATGTAATACATTGTTATCACTCCACTTTTTCAGATAATTAAGAAATAATGTCTATTGCTGAGAGTCTCAAGAAGTACTAAGGTGAAAGCATGGATATTTCATCAAATGCTTGTTTTTATATTAGATAAGTGACAGTTTGTGGATGTTACCTAAGCTCTTATTTGGCCTTGCACAAAAATATGCAACAACTGAAGTAACATTAAAAGAATAAAAAAAAAGTAGTGTACCTTTTCAGGTATATCTGACTGTCTATCTGTCTATTGCTAACCCTCCCTTACAATAGAATTGTGGAGAAAGATATGATTAGTAAAAGCATTAGTATACATAAGAGTGTTTCAGATCAACAAAGGAGGGTTGAAGATAGCAAGATAAATGGGAAAAGAAGTTTAAGGAAGAGTGAAAGGATGTTGGGAGATGGAGAGAGTAAACAATTAGAGTAAAATGTAGAAGGGTTTTGGGCATATGGTAAGAAAGATTTCCTAATTCCCAAATTTGGCCAAATTCAGAGTGCTCATATCAGGAACTGTGCCTAAAATATATTCTTCAGTTAGATTAGGACTAAATGACAGTAGGGACAAAGAGGTTGTGGAAAGATGAAGGAACAAAGGAGAAGAATAATATCTTATTTTCCATTTTCTCTGGCTCATTATCTCATAATACATAGTCAGAAGACTACCTACAGTTTTGTCACTTGGGATGCTTATTACATTGAGCCCTACTCCATATTTAAAGAATTTATGAAGGTTTGATGCTTAATGAGTTTATTAGTTAATTTAGTTTGAAAAGTAATGATATTCCAAATTTATATTTTCTCATTTATTAGTTGTTGTTATGGACTGGATTATGTTCTCTCAAAATATGTATATTGAATTCCTGATAATCAGTGCATCTGTATTTGGAGTAAGGATGTAAATATAGCCAAATGAGGTCATAAGACTAGGGTCCTATCTGATAGTATAAGTGTTCTTTAAAAAAGATACACAGGGCTGGGGTTGTGGTTCAGTGGTAGTGTGCTTGCCTCACATCTGTGAGGCAATGCGTTTAATCCTTAGCATGACATAAAAATAAATAAATAAAATAAAGGTATTGTGTCCATCTGCAACTAAAGAATATTTTTTAAAAAAGACACACCACAGAGTTTACTCTTTCCCTGTTATGTAAGGACTTTTTTAAAAGTCAGCTATCTACAGAGAAGAGAGACCTCAGCAGGAACCAAATAACACAGAAACTTTGAACTTATTTAAGCCTCTAGAACTGTGAGAAAATTAATTTCTATTGTTTAAGCTACCTAGTCAGTAGAATTTTGTGATGGTTAACTAAGTCAGTTGAAATGCTATCAAAGATTAGATAGTTCCACCCATCTATTATTTCATCACTGAGTGATGCAGTTCATATTTAAAAGGCAGGATAAATGTTTTATGCTTTCTTTTTATTTACCATTTACTTGGAAAATTGTTCTTATACTTTATATATGGGACATAATCTTTGGGAATATTTGAATTTAACAGTATTCAATCTTTCCTAAAACTCTTTGTTGGACAGAGATATTGAGGACCACTGTGTAGTTTACATTGCTCAATTCTAAGTGTTAGACAACAAAGGGAAGTTAGAGAATAGGATAGTGTTAAGAAATAAGGTCATAGAATTATCAGGAGATTCAGATATTGCAGGACCACCTTATAGTCTACAGAAGAACTATAGGCAATCCATGGTTTAATTCTAATGTTTTCTAGCCATGTTTTATCATTTTATCTACAGGAATATTGTGTTTAACTCAGTGCAGTGGCACACACCTGTAATCCCAGCAATTTGGGAGGTGGAGGCAGGAGGATCACAAGTTTGAAGCCAGACTTAGCAATTTAGCAAGGCTCTAAGCAACTTAGCAAAACCCTGTCTCAAAATAAGAAATGAAAAGGGCCAGGGACTTAGCTCAGTGGTTGAGTGCCACTGGGTCCAATCACTAGTACTAAAAAAAAAAAGGAATATTGTGTTTAACTCCTTGTTAATCTCCTTGATGAAATTAAAGCCATTATGCTTTTCTACTTCCTTTATCTAAAAAACACTAATGTCTTATTTAGCCCATTTTTTGGGTACCTTTTCTTTAGTTTCTGTAATTCCTCTCTCTTTAATAATACTGAAGTTTATCACTTTGAGTTATCTACTTTCCATACTTAAAAAAGAATCCCAGAAGTGTTTATAAGAAAGCTTACATTAATTTAGTATGTCATTATTTGAAACTAACAATGTGAATATCATCAAGAGTTACATTGCCTGCCCTTAGATAAGGAATCGATTTTCATTCTTATTTATTTGAAGACCACCTTCCATGTTGCAGATGAACTAAGCAGAGTTTCTAAACACCAAACAAACAACTTCTCTGTTGGCTACATTCGTTTTTCTAAGCAATTTTTTTTCCTACAAGCTTTGGTTCCTTTTAGGTTTTTAACTCTCTTATAGGTTTATGTTACTCATTGTGTCTGTCTTGTTTTCATTACCATCTTTTTTCCTTGATTCACATGATTTAAAAATCTGATTTAGTCAGAATGTTCCCTGTGGTGTACCTCTGGTTTAGTCACATGCCTGTTTTCTTTTGCATTGTATTCCTGTGCTTGTAAGATAGAATATTGCTTTCATAGAACTGCCCTTAATCACAATTATTTTAGTATTTGACAGTGAAATCCGAATTGTTAAGTGGGAACTTTCCAAAATCTGCTTATTACTTTACAAGATATACAGCTGTCTATGCTCTGCTTTTTCTTACCTTGCTTAATATTAACAATACCAATCTGACATTATAGGTTTTCATCAGTTTGTGACTCTTACTGCCAAATATCAGTGCATTCAACTATATTCCTCAGGACTATGTCTAAAATCCTTTTGTTGGAAATAATCTGATTTCAACCATCTTCTCAAGACTGAGCCTTTTTCATTTTTTAAATAATACAATAGAAGTATAATCAGTTCCTGCTATTTAATAGTAAAATAATCAACTTCAAAAATATTCATCTGGGGGCTAGGGATACAGTCTCAGTTGGTAAAGTACTTGCCTCACATGCACAAGGCCCTGGGTTCAATCCCCAGCACCACACACACAAAAAAATATTCATCTGATGAAAACTTTCATTGATTAGTTTCAAGAAGCTGTTGTGTCCCATAATATCAATGGAATGTTTGCAATCACAGCTAATTAGTGTCTAAGTTACCAGAAACATTTGTCCAAGTTCCTTATGATGCCTTCTCCAGTGGAAGTTGATTGATTTGAGTCTTGGATGATGATCAGACTGATTCCCTATGCATTTTTTTGCAGTTTATATTTTATAATAAATAAAATGTATTTGTTAATAATAAAACCTTCTGTGGCTGGGGTTATGGCTCAGCAGTAGAGCACTCATCTCACACGTGCAAGGATCCTTAGCACCACATAAAAATAAATAAATAAATGAATAAAGTTATTGTGTACAACTACAAAAATATTTTTTAAAAATAATAAAACCTTCTGTTTGAAATTCCTCTGAAGTATCTTTTCTAGAATGAATTAAATAGTTCAAATTAATTTTACACTGTGTAATAATTACATACTCAGAGTTTAGGGATGATTAATCTTTACATATAAATGCTCCAGGAATAATGTTGGTATGTAGTATTTAAAATTTGATATTGGTATAATCATTGATATTATAGCAGTGTTAAGGCACAATAATGAGCAAAAAGTTGTAGACTATTGACAAAATTGGTATAAAGAAAAATTTCAACTAAAGTACAAGATCTCAGAAGGTAGATTCTGTGTACCAGTTCATCTTTCCTATCCCTTACAGTATCCGTTACTTTTGAGATAGTAAAGCTTGAAATACATGTTTATGGAATCAAATCATATACAGCTTATCTCTTCATATTGCAGAGGGTTAGTAACTAGAAATGTGACCAATACTCTCTCAAGAATAGAGAGATAGGAGCTGGGGTTGTGGCTCAGTGGTAGCGTACTTGCCTGTCATGCGTGAGGCACTGGGTTTGATTCTCAGCACCACATATTAATGAATAAAATAAAGGTACATCAACGACTTTAAAAAAAAAAAAAAACGTTTAAAAAAAGAATAGAGAGATAGCTGGGTGCCGTGACACAAGCCTGTAATCCCAGTGGCACAGGAGGTGGAGGCAGGAGGATTGCAAGTTCAAAGCCAGCCTCAGCAATTTAGCGAGGTGCTAAGCCACTCAGTGAGACCCTGTCTCTAATAAAATACAAAATAGGGCTAGGGATGTAGCTCAGTGATCGAGTGCCCCTGAGTTCAATCCTGGTACCCCCCCAAAAAAGAATAGAGATATATTCCATTTTTAAAAAATCTAGCCACAAGTCAATATATTATTTTACATTCCATTCTCCTCCAATTTTGTCTATTCACATGTAGCTTTTTTTTTTTTTTTTTT
>NW_026000261.1:6372509-6378070 GCF_001458135.2 Marmota marmota marmota | reverse complement strand
TTTTTTTTTTTTTTTTTTTTGGTACTGGGATTGAACTCAGGGGCACTCAACGACTGAGCCACATACCCAGCCCTATTTTGTATTTTATTTTGAGACAGGGCCTCACTGAGTTGCTTAGCACCTTACTTTTGCTGAGGCTGACTTTGAACTTGTGATCCTTCTGTCTCATCCTCTTGGACCTCTAGGATTACAGGTTTGTGCCACTGTGCCTGGCCTGTAGCTCTTGTTCTATTAGAGGTAAAGTTTTAATTTCCCTTTGTGACTTTTTGCTGTTATATTTGTTTCATTATTTTATGTTTTAAATTCAGTGTTGCTCTGAGTTATGTTTGTATTTCCTTGGTCAGTTAAACTTGCATATCTAAAATAATTTTTCTAGTTTATATATGGTTCTTAAAACTTTTCACCCAAAACTCTTAATATTATTTTCCTAAAAAAAAGCTAGTCATAAAAATGAAGTATAGTCTCAAATTAACATGAGATTAAGTAGCAAATTGCCAGGTTGTTGCTATTTTTTTAAAATAAAGGCTCATTAGGATTGGGGATGTGGCTAAAGATAGAACATTTTCCTGGCTAGATCAAGGCCCTATGTTCAATACCCAGCACCTGAAAAAAGAAAGCTCATTGATTAACTGTAGGTATTTAAAGCATATCTTGGATTCTTTCTGTCTGCAAAGAATTCTCTACTTCCATCTTTCAGATCTGTTTATTGACATTTTTTTTATTGCCTGTACTTCCTAATCACCCTAAAGTACGGTTAAGCAAAGCATAGATTTTTGTCATGACAAGAGCATGAAGTGACAATAGATTTTGAAAGTATAAAAATTGAAACTATTGTTGAGATGATTATTCTATTTGAGTAATGAGTATTGAAGAAGTACGGACAGCTTTAATATTAAGAGAAAGCTGTAAGGTTTTTTTTTAAATATTGACAGTTTCTAGTTTACACTAAGGGAAGGGCTGTGAGGGCATTGGTGCCAAATTTTCCATCCTTGATAGATAATTTTATGCAATCAGTGTCCCACAATCAAGAACATTATTAATCATGTATCATTTTTTCCTGTTGGTCACAAATGAAACAGCCAGAACTAAAGTATTCCTGCTTTTGGTAATTATATTTACCTATGGTTTTTCTGATTTCTACTGGAAAATGCCAGGGGACTTTTCATGCATAAAACATGCCTTACTGAAAGTGGTAGCAGAGCTTCTTGTTTTGCTGCCTATGAAATAAAGATCATATTAACTCTTCCTATTGTGAATACCAGCTGCTGAGATGATCAGCCAGTAATTCTGTTAGAAATGCACAGGAAATGTTGGTCCACTTGGTGTAAGGGCAAAAACCAATTTCTTCTTCTTACCTTCCTGTAAGCAGGCAACAAGGAGGCCTAGGGCATGTTAGTGCATTTTTACACTGGCATCGAGCCCTGGAGTTGGGCTCACTGAGTCTTAAATGCACTTAGAACACAGGTTTTGACTGCTTCATAGGAGACATTCCAGACATATTTATGCTCAGCACAACTCTAAAGTTTTTATTCTTATTATCATGGTACTGTTTTTGTTTGCTTCTTTTATCTGTGATGTTAGTACTTTTCCAAGGTCAAGTTAAAACAAATAACTACAGATAAGTTCAACTTGTGTTAATCTCTTTATATTTATGGAACTGCTTTACCGCAATCCTGAGAAAGATATTATAAAACAGCATATGTCTGTACATGCCCTACAGAATGGAAAGATGCAGTGCTGTCAATAGCTAGTACATAAAGATTCTTCTTGCCATAAAACCAGGGTTCATCTTACTTCTCAATATAATTTTTTTAGTGAAGCCCTCACTATGGTTAACACATTTATCTGGAAGTAAATCATTCTAAATAATGTTGGAAGGTATTGTAACATCCAGAAATATAACCTAAAATCTAATGGTTTTATTGTGTCATTCATGTTTATCACACCATCATTTTGAAAAAGTAATTTTTTTGTTGAAAAATTTGGATACTTTCTTCCAAAGAAATTGATTATTAGTAGAAAGAACGTAACATGTGGAGGCAAAAACCAAAACTGAGTTCAAGTTATTGTGTGGTCCTAAATAAACACGTTAAAAAACTCAATACTCCCTCTAAACCTCAATTTCTACATCTGAATATAGAGATACATATACTTGCATATATCATAGCATTTTTACTAAGAAGGTATAATAAAATATTTCATACTATTTGTAAATTTCAAAGAGTTATACAAATATTGGTTTTAACTTTCGTTGCTTTGCAACCCTTTCACTCCAGACTTCTCAATACAACAATTCCATGTGTATAATCCCTTACAAATAATGTTAGATTGGATAGTATCACTTGAAAATGTGTTTCATTTTATTATTAAAATTGCACATGTAATTATCCTAAGTACATGTATGAAGACACGAATGGTGTGACTCTACTTTGTGCACAACCAGAAATGTGAATAATTGTGCTTTGTGTGTGTAGTATGAATTGTAATACATTCTGCTATCACACATAACAAATTAGCATTTAAAAAATGCACATATAACCATATTTTCTTACCAAGCTTTCATATTAGCTATGAATGACAATCATTATAGCAGAAAATTTTATCTTTAACTATTTTCTATCCCTATCCATCCTCAAAGTAAAATAAGTGCTTTCAACTTAAGAAATTAAATGTTTCCTCTTCTGCTTCTATTATAGCTTTTAAGAAAAAAAATTAAATAGATTCATTGAGTTGATCTCATTTTAAAATCATTTTAATATGTTACTTGCTTGAGTTCCTGTTGAATTTTCTAGGGTGTTAAGCAGGTTAAATGTCTACTGCAGAAATTACTTAAATCTCAGTGTTATGGGCTGTCTATCTTATGAGTTCCTTCTCACTGGAAATATTAACAAGATAAAACTCAATGGCTAGAAATATTTTAGGTGACTCTCATGGATTATACAGAGATAAGAAGTAGAAAGCTGCTAATTCTGTTATGCTGTGATCCTTACTTGCATTTATTTTCCATTTTAGGTCATGAACATGCTTATGTATAGTTATTTTCTTCAAATATTGTTTATTCCACCTGAAAAATTTGGGAAGTCCTAATCATCAGGGAAGTGCAAATTAAAATTACCATTAGCTTATTACCTCACCCTAGTAAGGATGAATAGAATATTATTTAAAAAAAAAAAACAACTGAAGATAAGTGCTGGTGAGGATGTTAACAAAAGGGAACTCTTGCAAATTGTTTTGTGTGAATTAATACAACTATTACAGAAAATAGTAGAGAGGTTCCTTAAAAAAAGTAAAAACACAATTGCCACTGGGAATATAGCTCAGTGGTAGAGTTCTTGCTTAGCATTCATGAAACTCTGGGTTCAGTCCGCAGTACCATACACACATATAAAAGTAGAACTGCTATGTGATCCAACAATTTCACTATTGGATATACATCCAAGGGAAATGAAACCAGTATGTTGAAGATACATCTACATTCCCATGTTCTTCCAGAACTATTCACAATAGGCAAGAAACACAAACAACTTAAGGGTCCATTCACTGATAAATGAATAAAGAAAGTATGGTACATATACACAATTGAATACTGTTTAGCCACATAAAGAATGGAATCCTGTCATTTACAACAACATGGATGGGACAGGAGATTATTATATTAAGTAAAACGAGTCAAGAGCAGAAAGACAAGAACTATACCATCTCATTCCTATGTAGAATATGAAAAAAAATGTATCTTTAGAAGTTGAGAGTTGAATAGTGGTACCAGGTTGGGAAGATTACAGAGGAGGGAAGGATGGGGAGAGTACAGTGAAGAGATTGTTCAGTGGGTACTAAGTTACAGTTAGATTGGAGAAATAAGCACTGGTGTATTACTCCACAGTAGGGTGACTATAGATTACAATTATCTACTGTACATTTCAGAAACTGGAAGGATAAATGTTCTAAGAGATAGATAAGTTTAAGCTGATTTAAACATTAAACAATGTACACATGTATCGAAACATCACAGATTACTCCATTAATATGTCCAATTTTCATGGTTTTGTGTATCAGTTAAATTAAATTTAGAGCCTGGCACAGTGGCACAACCCTTTAATCCCAGTTACTCAGGAGACTGAGGCAGAGGATTTCGAGTTCAGGGCTACCTTTGACAATGTAGCAAGATCCACATCTCAAAACAAATGAATAAATAAAATAAATTTAATGTAAATAAAATAAAATATTAAAATTCTAAAAACAGAAGAAAAACTTTGGGAAAGTCTAAGGGTAAATCTACTTAAGTATCATATGAAAAGTAAATTTTTTGTGTGTTAACTTTCAAAGCCTTTTTTTTCTCTTTTGAGGAAATACTTTATGTTCATCGTATGTAATTTATCTCAGTCTATCTAATAACTACTTATTTGTTATTTCTCTAATTCCCCTTATTATGTTATAATATTCTTCTGTCGATATACAGTGTTTATTATTTTCAAATATTCCACATTAATTTATACAGAGCTAGCACTCAAGTAAAAACTTGTCAAATTTAATTTATTATCCTTGGTACCTAAAACTTTGTGGGAAAGTTGTTCTTGATTAAAATAGCTTACATTTGGTTTCTTTTCTATCTGCCAATCATAAAACCCACTCCTAACATAATTGCCATACTGATTTAGGGTAACTTTCTAACATAGAAATCCCATTTACTCAAGTGCCACGAGAAGCATTCAATATTCTAATTAGTAAAAAGAGTTCCAGTTCATGTATTTTCAAATGACATCCAAAGGGAAATAAAAAGATTACCTTAAATGAGCAATAAGCATAGCTTCCTCACCCCAAATATAAAGTTTAGGGATTAATCTGAGGAACTTTTCTATGGATTTTGAGGTTTAAAATACTTGTAATGAAGTGATTGGTAATTTGTCCAGAGTAAATGCCAGATGACTGATGTCTTCAAATCTTTGGACTCACTTTGATCAATGGTGACTTTACGAATATCCTTAAAGGGTGACATACTTCTTCTGCCTGGTGTTATTCTTGGGCCTTCTACCTCCTTTCTCCAATCTCCTTCTTCCCCTGCCCCACTGGAAAAAAAAAAAAAAAAAGAACAAAGTTCCTCAAAAACTCAATTAGCACATTTTATTCTTTGAATATCTTATAAATTCCAATGTTTTTAATAAGTAGACATCATCGATTTTGTTAGTATTGGTGAATTGCATGTTATAAGCATCATCTTTTAATAAGTCTCTGATATTTTAGTTCTAAGTATGTAGAAAGTGTCAGCTTCTGCTTTGGTTAAAAAGCTTTCCAACTGATTAATGTCTTCATATATAATTCGCTTTTTTAAGAAAGATTTTTGGGAGAAGGGGCCCAGCCGCCCGTCCGTGTGGTAGGCAGACCACCCCTACTGGAGGAGGGGCCCAGCCGCCGCCTGGACGGTAGGCAGACAACGCGACCCAGAGAAGGGGCCCAGTGGCCTGCCTGTGCGGTAGACAGACCACCCCAACTGGAGGAGGGGGCCCAGCAGCCCGCCCGTGCGGTCACCTGACCCAGCGCTGGACAAACATAAGGTCTCCCCAACA
>NW_026000261.1:6362707-6365467 GCF_001458135.2 Marmota marmota marmota | reverse complement strand
AAAAATAATCAAAGAGGAAAAACAAATCATGTCAAGTAACATAAATAAACAAATATGGCTGGAAGTACAAACCATATCTCAATAGTAACCCTAAATGTTAATGGCTTAAATTCACCAATCAAGAGACACAAGCTAGTATAATGGATCAAAAAAAAAAAAGATCTAACAACATGCTGCCTATAGGAGACGCATTGGATAGGAAAAGACATACATAGACTGAAGGTGAAAGGTTGGGAAAAATCATATCACTCATATGGACCTTGGAAGCAAGCAGGAGTGTCCATACTCATATCAGATAAAATAGACTTCAAGCCAAAGTTAATCAAAAGGGATAAAGGACACTACATACTGCTCAAGGGAACCATACACCAACAAGACATAACAATCATAAATATATATGCCCCAAACAATGGTGCAGCTATGTTCATCAAACAAACTCTTCTCAAGTTCAAGAGTCTAATAGACCCCCATACAATAATCATGGGAGACTTGAACACACCTCTCTCGCCACTGGACAGATCTTCCAAACAAAAGTTGAATAAAGAAGAACTCAATAATATAATTAATAACTTAGACTTAATTGACATATATAGAATATACCTCCCAACATCAACCGGTTAGACGTTTTTCTCAGCAGCATATGGATCCTACTCAAAAATAGACCATATATTATGTCACAGGGCAACTCTTAGAAATTATAAAGGAGTAGAGATAATACCATGCATCCTATCTGATCATAATGGAATGAAATTGGAAATCAATGATAAAAGAAGGAAGGAAAAACCATGCATCACTCGGAGAATGAACAATATGTTACTGAATGATCAATGGGTTAAAGAAGACATCAAGGAGGAAATTAAAAAATTCTTATAGATAAATGAAAACACAGACACAACATATTGGAATCTATAGGACACAATGAAAGCAGTTCTAAGAGGAAAATTCATTGCTTGGAGTTCATTCCTCAAAAAAAGAAAAAAACAAAAAATAAATTATCTAAAACTTCATCTCAAAACCCTAGGAAAAAGAAGAGCAAAACAACAGTAAAAGTAGTAGAAGGCAAGCAATATTTAAAGTCAGAGCTGAAATCAATGATTTTGAAACAAAAGAAACAATTGAAAAAATTGACAAAACTAAAAGTTGGTTGTTTGAAAAAATAAATAAGATCGACAGACCCTTAGCAATGCTAATGAAGAGAAGAAGAGAGAGAACTCAAATTATTAGCATATGGGATGAAAAAGGCAATATCACAACAGACACTATAGAAATACAGAAGATAATTAGAAATTATTTTGAATCCTTATACTCCAATAAAAAAGAAGATAGTGAAGGCATAGATAAATTTCTTAAGTCGTATGATCTGCCCAGATTGAGTCAGGGGGATATACACAACCTAAACAGACCAATATCAATTGAGGAAATAGAAGAAGCCATCAAAAGACTACCAACTAAGAAAAGCCCAGGACCAGATGGGTATACACCAGACTTTTACAAAACCTTTAAGAAAGAAATAATACCAATACTTTTCAAGCTACTTCAGGAAATAGAAAAAGAGGGAGAACTTCCAAATTCATTCTACGAGGCCAACATCACCCTGATTCCTAAACCAGACAATGACACTTCAAAGAAAGAAAACTACAGACCAATATCTCTAATGAACATAGATGCAAAAATCCTCAATAAAATTCTGGCGAATCGGATACAGAAACATATCAAAAAGATTGTGCATCATGATCAAGTAGGATTCATCCCTCGGATGCCAGGCTGGTTCAATATACGGAAATCAATAAATGTTATTCACCACATCAATAGACTTAAAGATAAGAACCATATGATCATCTCAATAGATGCAGAAAAAGCATTCAACAAAGTATAGCATCCCTTTATGTTCAAAACACTAGAAAAACTAGGGATAACAGGAACATACTTCAATATTGTAAAAGCTATCTATGCTAAGCCTCAGGCTAGCATCATTCTGAATGGAGAAAAATTGAAGGCATTCCCTCTAAAATCTGGAACAAGACAGGGATGCCCTCTCTCACCACTTATATTCAACATAGTTCTCGAAACACTGGCCAGAGCAATTAGACGATAAAAATTAAAGGCATAAAAATAGGAAAAGAAGAACTTAAATTATCACTATTTGCGGGTGACATGATTCTAAACTTAGCAGACCCAAAAGGGTCTACAAAGAAACTACTAGATCTAATAAATGAATTCTGTAAAGTGGCAGGATATAAAATCAACACGCATAAATCAAAGGCATTCCTGTATATCAGCGACAAATCTTCTGAAATGGAAATGAGGACAACCACCCCATTCACAATATCCTCAAAAAACAAAAAAAAAAACGAAAAAAACTTGGGAATCAACCTAACAAAAGAGTTGAAAGATTTATAGAATGAAAACTACAGAACCCTAAAGAGAGAAGTAGAAGAAGATCTTAGAAGATGGAAAAATATACACTGTTCATGGATAGGCAGAACTAACATTATCAAAATGTCAATATTACCAAAAGTTTTCTATATGTTTAATGAAATGCCAATCAAAATCCCAACAGCATTTCTTGTAGAAATAGATAAAGCCATCATGAAATTCATATGGAAAAATAAAAGACCCAGAATAGGAAAAGCAATTCTAAGCAGGAAGAGTGAATCAGGCCGTATAGCGATACCGGACTTCAAACTATACTACACAGCAATAGTAACAAAAACAGCATGGTACTGGTACCAAAACAGGCGGGTGGACCAATGGTACAGA
>NW_026000261.1:6341312-6361932 GCF_001458135.2 Marmota marmota marmota | reverse complement strand
CTTCCTCTTATATGTAATTTTGTATAACAATGAGGGTCTCAGTAGATGGGGTAGAGAGAGAAGATGGGAGGGGAGGGGAGGGGGGGATAGTAGAGGATAGTAAAGGTAGTAGAATACAACAGTCAACTAGTATGGCAGTATGTAAAAACATGGATGTGTAACCGATGTGATTCTGCAATCTGTATATGGGGTAAAAATGGGACTTCATAATCAGCTTGAATCAAATGTATAAAATATGTTATGTCAACAGCTATGGTAATGTTTTGAACAACTAATAATAAAAAAAGAAAGATTTTTATTATTGTGAAAAGAAGATATTTACTGTTTATAGAATATCTGGCAAAATACATTAGTTTTGTCTCAGAACATGAAAGCAAATGAAAATCAGTTTTAAATATTAGAAAAGTCAAGAAAATGATACTAGCTTTGGCTCTGTCATTGATTGGCCCTCCATCTCTTTGTGTTTTAAACAACAGGAATATATTAGCTAATTTCCAAGAACTCTTTCAACTTCTTTAATATTCTTTTATTGATAACCTTTATTAGGAAGATTTAGCAAGATTTGATTTTGGGTTGTGATAACTTATAAATAAAGGGATGTAACAAAGTGATATATAAAATATTTAACCCTGACTGTTGAAAAAAGTTGAATCCATGGCTCCACAAATAGAGATATTTTTTTAAGGGTAGCCAGGCTAAAGATAACTTCTCTTTTAAAATATGAGATTTAAAATAATATCAGACTCATGCAAATGCCCATTGTGTGGTAATATGGCATAAAATTATACACATATGGGTTAAAAAGTTTAGTGGTGAAAACTATCAATTCTTTTCCTCATCCCCTTTGACTTTTCAGATAGGTTCTTTAAGGGCAAAAACTTGCAAAAAATTTTTGCTTTATCAACATTTTTTTCTGTTTACTTTGTGCTATGATAGATAAGGTGCTCTTTCTACTACCACTCTTATCTCACTTCTTCAGTTTCTTCCCAATGTTGCACTATTTTCAATTAAATCAGTAAATTGTGTTTACGTTATTTTGAAAATGTGAGTATTATGAATATGTTGCTTATTGTAGTGCCAGGTAATACTCTGTGATTACATTTGTTTTCCTGTGTAAATTTTTCCCCTATAGTTTACAATTACTTGAAATTTTTTTTTGTACTGCATTCTTATTTTTTTCCCTAAAGCTCTATCCTCTATAGTTTCCTCCCTTTCTCCCTGGGAGACTACACTGGGAATACTATTATAAGTAGTCCCTTTTTTGTTTTCTGATTTTTGTTTATGGTGTATAAAATATTATAATTATTTTACATTTAGCTACCTTACTAAGCTTTATTCTATTTATAGAGGTTATTTTGAATTTTCTCTCTGTAATTAAATAATCTGTAAATGACATTTTTCTTTCTTCTTTTCCAATCCTTTTGTTTCCTTTCAACAATGGCTAGGGCTTAGTTTTATCATATTGTATTTAGGAATTTTGCCTCTATATTTATTGATAAGATTGGTATTTTTTCTTTCATACTCAGTCCTATTTAGGTTTGGTTTCAAGGTTATGCTAATTTTATCCCTCCTGTTCTCTGGAAGATTTTGTTTAAATTTTTTTTTGTTCTAAATTAATTGCATGATATTTAGAGATAATATTCAGTATGAATTCAGTCTTTTGAGATTTGTTTAGAATCACATATTCAAAATAATGTAAATGCAGATTACTCATTTAATTGAAAATAGTATAATATTAGGAGTACACTGAAGGAGTACACTGGTCCTTCAGTGTCTGGTCAGTTTTTATAAACTTCCAGGATGTACCTGCTATAAATATGTGTTCTTCATTTGATGTATTATATATGTCCATTAGAATAAGTATGTTATTCATGTTCAAATCTCTCTACATCCTTACAGATTATTTTGTTTACATGTTCTACCAGTTGTTGGAGGTCTGCTTAAAATCTCCAACTATGATTGTAGATTTGTCTATTTATATTTGTAGATCTTATAGTTTTTAATTGATATATTTTGAGGATGTTACAATTTATACAGTTTATGGTGGTTTCCTTTTAGTATCTTCCCTGTGAACCAAACCTGTTATCATTCTGAAGTGATATTGTTTTATTTTTCAGAATAAGTTTTACTTTAAAGTCTACTTTGTCTGAAATTAATATAGCTATACCAGCTTCCAGCTTTCTGTGGTTATTATTTATGTATGAATCTTTTATCTATTATATCAACCTTTCCATGTTGTTAACAAAAGCTTGGTCCTTGTCCCCAATGTCAACAATAATGATGATACAGTTTTGAGAAAAAGGAAAATAAAAGTTTTATTGCTTTATTAGCAAGGGAAGAACACAAGGGACTCTTTTCCCAGAGGCTGTGATTCTGCACATCATGAGGAACAGGGGTTTTTAAAGAGGTGATTCAACGGTTACATTCCATGTGTGCTGTCTGGAGCTGTAATTCACTTATTAATTTGGGAGATAGTAATTTCTAAGATCTTCTGGTGCCATCCCCAGAGTACTTCTTTCCTGTGGTGAGTGTGTGCTCAAGGGTAGATAACTCTTCCTAGGATAGATGAGAAATGTAATTCTGAGAGTAGGGAGGAAAGTTTAGGGAGGAGAAGGGAGAGAGGAAGAGAGAGAAACATGTCCATTTAAAAATAAGTCACAGTGGCAGAGCAGCAAGGGGTACATTCAAAGCATAAAGTGGATCACTGTTATAATGTGGCCTTATGTTTATAATATCTCTAATGAAAATCATACATGTTGAAATATATCTCCTTTTTTGCCATTGAAGGATATTTGTTTCAGGTATATTTCTCAATATTTCTAACTTTTTAATAATAACATTTTTAAAAAAATTGAAAGATAAAATTAATGTCATTATATCTTCATGTAGACTTAGTATTTGTTAGCAATTTGCCATATTTGCTTTATGTGTCTTGCGCTCAAGTGTTTCTCAGTATATTCATCTACTTAAATCTTACAAGGGTGTGTACATTTCTTTTTTGCTAGGCCATTAAAAATAAGTTACAGATAATAACGTTTCATATGCCTAAACACATCAGTATATACATCATGCCTTACTTAAAGAAAAGTACATCATACTACATAAACATAATTAACAATTTCAGAATATTAGCAATATTTTAAAAGGATTATCAAATATTCAAGATAATAGTGGTTTTAAAAACTCTCATTGCTGTTCATATGCTGCATTTGTTTATTCTCTTATTTTTTTTTCAAATTCTGGAATATGTTTGAAGAAAGTTTTCCATGAATCTCTTATGTCTCTGCACGTCATAAGAGGAGAGGAACTGTCCTGTCTATGAACTCTGTTTTGAAGGTTGTTTTATAGTGAACAACTTAAAAATAGAGACAGTATCTTCCTTTGGAAGAAAGGCCAGATTTGTTTACCTTCTAGCATAATAAAGATAATATCTCCAAGCAAAAGTCAAGCAAGCTTACTGCCCATTATAAAATATGTGGGTTCTCTAAATTCTTGATTTCTCTCCTGTAATAATAATGCAGCTCAGGTGAAGGCATCAACTTGTCTGGTTAGCATCACTCAGTGGAAATTGGTGTTCAGGGAAGTTCAAGCTATTGCTTTGAGTGATAAATTGTCTCTGATCAAGAAGTCTTATATCTTCTACAAGCATTCATAATACACTAGCAAACTAACTTGTTAGCTTGCAAATAGGGAATAGTCTCAGACCTTTCACAGTTACTGGCAGCATGGATTTCCCATACATTATTTCTTGACACTGATTTTATAAAAGTATCATTGAAATATGATTTTCACACCATCTAGTTCACTAATTTAAAGGGTACAACACTTTTTAGAACATTTATAGTATCATGTAACATTCTCCTGACTCAGTTATAGAGCATTTTTATCAACCCCAAAAGAAATCTGTATCTCTTAGCTTTCATTTCCCATTGATCCCTCACTCCTCAGTCTTAGTCAACAGCCAATCTACTTGTTATTATAGATTTGTCTGTTCTGTTTATTTCATAATGAAAATCATGTAGCAGGCAGGATATTGTATCTTTATAATACCTGTATGTCTCACCTCATGCCATTTTACCACATTAGTTGGAGTACATTTGTAGTAAGTAATTTACTCCTCTTTTTCAATATTGTTTTGGTTTTTTGGGTTTCTTGCTATTACATATAAATTCAATGTTATTATCAGGTTGTCCATTTTGCAAAATATATACTTGGAATTTTTACAAAAATCGCCTTGAATCTGTAGAAAAATGTGAGGAGTATTACTGTCTTAGGAATATTAAGTTTTCTGATCCATGAATATGGGAATTTTTCCTTTATTTTATAATCATTAAATTATCTCAATAATGTTTTGATATTTTTAGAATATGTGTTTTGAATTTTTGGCTCAGTTTATTCCTAAGAATTTTATTCTTTCTTATGTTGTTGGAAATGGATTTTTCATTTCATTTCATGCTGTTATATAGAAATGCAATTGAATTTTTTATATTCATTGTGTACCTTATAGTCTTGTTGAACCCATTGATTAATTCTAATAGGAATTTCTAGATAAAAGACTTTGTCACATGTAAAAATATATGTTCTTTAATTCTTGTTTTTCAGTATTGATGGTTTACTTACTTGCCTAATTTTCATGGAGAGAATCTTTTAGAATTATTTTCAAAAGAAATGACAGAATGGACATCTTTGTCTTTTTTAATATATTTTTTTAAATTTTGGTTGTAAATAGACACAATACCTTTATTTTATTTATTTATTTTTATATGATGCTGAGGATTCAACCCAGTGCCTCACACATGTTAGGCAAGCACTCTACCACTGAGCTACAGACCCAGCCCTCGTTCTGATCTTACAGGGAAATGATTCAGTCTTTCGTTATCAACTATTGTGACATTATTTTTTTTGTATATGCCTTATATCAGATTGAAGAAGTTTCCTGCTATTCCTACATTGTTAGTAATGTAACCTCTTTCATTCCTGATTTATTAATTTATTAATTTCAGTAGTCATTTTTTTTCTGGTGGTGGTGGTTTGAAATTTTGTTGACCTTTCCTAAGCACCACATTTCAGTTTTGTTGATTATCTCTATTTTTTTATCCTTCATTTTATTAATTTCAATTCAAATTGTTGTTATTTTCTTCCTTCCCTTCAACTGAGGTTTTGTTTGCTCCCTTTTACTAATGTCTTGAAGGAGAAGTTATTTATTTCATTTATTTTTAAATGTAGGTATTCAATATTATGTATAATTCTAGTGCACTAATAAAAATATTTAAGAAGAAGAAAAAATATAGACATTCAATGCTCTAAATTTTCCTCTAGTACTCCTTTAAATATCTCATGTGTTTTGGGTACTTGGTTGTGTTATTTTCATTCACCTTACAATATTTTAATATATGTTGTATTTTCTTTGACTCATAGATTCATAAGGAATTTTTAAAAACTTTTTTCCATATTCTGTGAATATCAAATTTCCTTCTAATCTTGTTTTCAAATTTTATTTCAGTGTGGCTTGGAAACATACTTGGTATATTTCAATTTATTTATTGAAAGTGTTTTTAATGGCCTATCCTATGATCTATTCTGGAGAATGTTCTGTGCATTTTATTATTGGACAAAATGTTGAATAAGTGCCTGTTAGGTATTGCTGGTTTGTACTGTTGTTCAGTTCTCTATTTTATTATTAATTTTCTGCCTCACTACTATACCCATTATTGAATGTGGGGTATTGAAGTCCCCAAATACTGTTATTAAATTGTCTATATTTCTCTCATCAGTTGGGACAGTTTTTGATTCATGTGTTTTTTGGCTCTATTGTTAGGTGCATGCATAAATTGTAATTGTTATATCTTCCTATTGAATTGGAACTTTACCATTATAAAATAGCTATAAGAGAAGATTTTGAAAGCTTTTTCTCAGCAAAAGAAACAATCAATGAGGGGAAGAGAGAACCTACATTTGGGGAGCAAATTTTTGCCACACACATGTCAGAGCACTAATCTCCAGGATATATACAGAACTCAAAAAATCAACACCAAAAAAACAAACAACCCAATCAACAAATGGGCTAAGGAACTGAACAGACACTTCTCAGAAGAAGATATACACTTTATCAACAGACATATGGAAAAATGTTCAACATCTCTAGTAATAGAGAAATGCAAATCAAAACTACTCTAAGGTTTCATCTCACCCCAGTCAAAATGGCAGTTATCAAGAATACAAACAACAGTAAGTGTTGGTGAGGATGTGGGGGGAAAGGCACACTCATATATTGCTGATGGGACTGGAATTTGATGCAACCACTCTGGAAAGCATTATGGAGATTCCTTAGAAAACTTGGAATGGAGCCACCATTTGACGCAGCTATCCCACTCCTCCATATACACCCAAAGGACTTAAAATCAGCATACTATAGTAATGCAGCCACATCAATGTTTATAGCAGCTCAATTCACAGTAGCTAAACTGTGGAACCAACCTAGATGCCCTTCAATAGATGAATGGATAAAGAAACTGTGGTGTATACACACAATGGAGTATTGCTTGGCATAAAGAGAGAATAAAATTATGGCATTTGCAGGTAAATGGATGGAGTTGGAGAATATCATACTAAGTGAAGTAAGAATATTACAAAAATACAAAGGCCAAATATTCTCTCTGATAAGTGGATGCAGATCCATAAAAGGTGGGGTATGGGAAAAATGGAGGAACTATGATTGGTGAAAGGGGAGGGAGAGATGGGGAGGAGGCATGGGAGCAGGAAAGATGGTGGAATGAGATGGACATCATTGCCCTAGGTACCTGTATGACTACACATATGGTGTGATCCTATATCGTGTACAACCAGAGAAATGAAAAGTTATGCTGCAATTGTGTACAATGAATCAAAATGCATTCTGCTGTCATATATACCTAATTAGAATAGGTAAATAAATAAATTTAAATAAACAATACCATTTCCGGTTAAATAAGAGAAGATTTTAAAATACATAATCCATTATTGTTATTTAAAACTTGTTGCACCATAGAACACCAGAACTTATTTCTACCAAACTACATTGTACCCACTGATTGGCCTTACCTTCTCCCTCCTTCCTCTTACTCTTTCTCACATTGTACCTCATAAATATGTACAAATATTATGTATCAATCAGAAATGAAATGAAATGAAAATTACATATTCTTTTGGTCAACTTCTATTTCTTACTGAAACAAACTTTAGGATGGGTTCCTGGTATCTGAATTGTTACAAGGTTCTTTGGGTAATGTTAATGCATCCAGGAATTTGCATGTTTTTATTTTAGTACAGGAGATTAAAACCAGGGCCTTGTACATGCTGGGCACGTGGTCTACCACTGAGTTACATCACCAGCCTTTTTATTTTATTTTTAGACAGGGTCTTGCAAAATTGCCCAGGTCAGCCTCTAACTTGAGATCCTCTGGAGTAGCTGGGATTATAGGTGTACACCACTGCATTGGGCTGCAAGTTTGCTTTTTACTTGTACTTTTTAGTCTAATACCTGTTATAGTTGGGTATTCATAATCTGAAAGTTTGAAACCCAAAATCTGGAAGGTTTTGAGCTCTGACATTATACCACAAGGGAAAAATTTCCACATAATGCAATTTTGCTCCATGGACAAGAGTATTTAAAACACTGTTTAATATTACCTTCAGGCTATGTGTATAAGGTTTATATAAGATATAAATGAGTTCATGTTTACATTTGGGTCTTATCCCCAAAATATTTCATTATGTATAAGCAGATATTCCAAAATCTAAAAATAATTGAAAATTAAAAACAATTTGGTTCCAAACATTTTGGATAATACTCAAATATATACTTTTGTTGTAATGGCCTAAGATGTAAATTCATAATTTTCTGTACTTATCCCAGCACCATATGTTAAATGACTCATTAATTTCACATTGATTTGACATGCCAACTTTTATAATATAGTAAATGTGTGTAGGGGGTCCGTACACCTGTGTGTCTTTTCTGGCCTTAGTATTTTAGTTAGTTAAGCTACCATTCTTTGAGTAATACCACACTGTTTTAATTATTATAGTTTTATGATGTGTTTTACTATGTGCGAATGCAAAACCTTCCATAATTTTTATTTTATTATTTTCTCCCATAATAAAATTTTAAAAGATTATTATAATTCAATAATTTTCTTGCTTTAACTGTTTTGTGTGATTTTGTAGAATTAATTTTCCACAGTATTGAAAAGTTCATAGTTTAGCCTTATCTCCTATGATAGTTTTTTTTTCCCACATTTACTTAGTAAATGCTTTTAAACTGAGGTCTGTAAATGTTAATTTTACCTCTTTGCCTCATTCAATTTTTTAAAATCTTAGTGCTTAATATGGTCATTTTGCCTCTAGATATCTTTCTGTCCATTTTTCTGAATTGAAGTCTAGGTATTCACTTTTTTTTTTAACCAACCTTTTATTAATACTCTCGGGCTCAAGGGAATTTGTGTTAAGAATTATTGACTATACACTTATTTTTGCTTGGTGGATCCTAACAGAATCACAGTGGAATCTGGAAGCTACATAATTAGATCACATTGTCTATATATGTCATTTTTACAAGTGAAAAAATAATCCTAGAGCATGGGAATGCTTGTCCATGAGATTGTAATGATTCAACTTCTGAAGTAAACTAGGGGAATATTTCTTGTGTGTTAGTGCTTTTTTCCATTACCATTATCTGTCTTATCATTTTTTCATTTTATTCTAATTTAAATTTGTTTGTGCATAGTTTTTCTTTTCTTTTCTTTTTTCTTTTTTAAATCTAGATTGGAAGCTCCTTAAAGGCAGCACCCACATCTACACATTTTTGTACAGCTCATAGACATAATATTGTGCTTTGTACTCTTTGAGCATTTAATCAATATTAATGGAAATTGGTATTAAAAAAAGTTACTCCATTAATCAGATGTCTAATTAGGGCTATTTCCTTGTGGGTGCCACTGTTATAATTGTATAGAAAGTGGCATCTAGTGGTTGGTGTGTGTATTACAGTTGCCTGGTTTTTGTTTTGTTTTTAACCCATGAGTACCAGAGTCCTTCCCATAAGCTAGGCAGAATAAATAAAATTCAAAATTTAAACCTTAAAATTTAATTTTAAAATTTATCTATAATTCCAAAATGTTTTAAGTAGTGATCTCTCTAAAGAAAACTACAAGTTAATTAATAAAAAGTATAAAAATGAAATTACCAATTTTTAAGAAAAATATTGCATAAAATCACTTGGAAAATCACACAGAAGAACATTAAAGGTTTTGTTTATACATTATATTGAGATTTTTGGACACTGATTAGTGCAAAATATTGTAAAGAAATCACATAGTTTTTAGTCCATATTAATGAAATCCTATTAGCCAATTGCTTTGCATTATTCTCAGAATCTTTAATTCATATTTTAAAGAGGAAAATCTCCCCATAAAGACTGAATGTGCAAAATTATACCATCTTCTACTTACAAAAAAACCCTTATGCACATATATTTACATATTATGAATAGTCATTCATTCAACTTCAAATGTTATTCTTACATTAACAGCAATTTTGGATTTGCAGTAACCTTTGCACCTCTATTAATGCATGTAATTGGATGCTGAGAGTGTGCACAATCTAAATTTTATTTTTTATTTTTTCACAAAGAATATTTTATATTTAAAATTAACCCCTGTTTCTGGCTCATTATAATGTAATTTTTTTGTATATAGGTTTATTCTTTTTTTTAAATTTTTATTGTTGGTTGCCCAAAACATTACATAGTTCTTGATATATCATATTTCACACTTTGATTCAAGTGGGTTATGAACTCCCATTTTTACCCCGTATACAGATTGCAGAATCACATCAGTTACACATCCATTGATTTACATATTGCCATACTAGTGTCTGTTGTGTTCTGCTTATTCTTTCTATGAAAGAACAAAGATTTACTGTCTTTGTATTTCTGCTTCACTTAACATAGTGGCTGGCACAAAACAACACATGATCAATAAGTATTTGTTGAATTATGTTAACATGAGTTGCATCTTATTCATTTTTATATATTTCATACCTAAAAAAATTTCTGGCCTGTAATCATGCTCACTTCATGTTTGATGAATGAGTTTGTCTGAATAAAACTGTAATGTAGTTAACATGTAACACTAAAATCAGTGTACAACCTAATCACCTATTTATCTATTTATAATAAATAAATAATGGCTGCCTGACAGACTGAATTAGAAGTGTCAAGAGTACATCTTTTAGTAGAATAGCCTCTTGCAGTTGATTGAGAGATCTTCTGTCTTCAAGCCATTGTGGTTTGCTCTTATAATAAGGAAAAGAGATTTCAGCATGAGGGTGGCTTCTAATTTCAGCTGCATTAGTTGATAAGGATTCAGAAAGATGCTGTGTTATAGACTAAAGAAAGGGAAGCATGGAGCCCGGCATAAGCCTGTAATCCCAGCAACTCTGAAGGCTGAAGTAGGAGGATCACAAATTTCACACCAGTCTCAGCAACTTAGGAGACCCTGTTTCAACAAAAGGGTAGGGACTGGGGATGTGACTACAGTAAAGTGCCTTGGGAAAAAAGTAGAAAGAAAAGAAAGTATGGAATGTTGAGCCTGGGGGAAAGGCACTTTTTAAGCCACAGACTCTTCAGGTTGAGCACTGATGGATGAACTTTATTTGGCTTTTGCAACATATAAAGGTTTTAGTTGTTAGTTTGTTGATCTCTTTGATGAAAAGCATGCCATGTTCTTGTGCATAAGTAGTAAGCTGTCAACCTAAGTTACACTAATTACTATTTGTTTTTCTAAGCTGTTCAGCTTCATGCCAGAGTAAAAGATAGCTATGGATGGCAGAAGTTATCTACTTTCTTCTTATTTACTGTACACTTTTATTTTAGAGGAAGTTGTTTTTTTGGTTTTAGGACCTTACTTCCTAATATGAGTGAATTAAGGTGTTAGTTGTGGCTATTTAGAACATTTAGGCTGTGGAAGCAGCTTTTTTGGTAAAGCTTGGAGCTGTTAGAGGTTGAGCTGCTGTTAGTGATGGGGGAGTAGAGGCAAAGAAAAAAAGTGGTAAAATACAGCATTATGTATTCTGTGTGCCATGACTGCTCATGAATGCAAAGAAGCAAGTTGACTTCAAGTGGGAGCTATCTTTGGCTAGTTGCCAAGTTGATTGCTAATTTAGATAGAGAGGTGGCTTCTTTAAAGTAATATTAGGAGAAAAACAAAGGAATTTCTAGAACTTGGACATGTAACAAATCACATTACAAGGAAGTTATATGAATTTCTTTTTCATTTTATCCTCTTTATTTAAAAAGACATATCTTTCTTTAGAATGATAAAAATTATATTAGATCACTGTGAAAAGCTCAAACATAAATGTATATAATAAAATGTTAGAGCTTCCCCAAAGGTAACTGTTGTTTGTCATTTCTATATATCCTTTCAGATAGTTTTCTGTTTTTTTAAGTTTGGATTACTGAGTTCCATTGAATTCTAAGTCAAGAGTTTGATTTTCAGTTTCATATTTAATTATTTCCCCTGTTTCTTTTCTTTATAGGCTTGCTATGGATGTTCTTCAGGATCAAAATGTGACTGTAATGGTATAAAAGGGGAAAAGGTAAGATTGGAGACGGCCTTTGAAAGCTTAGTAAAACCAGTAAAATACCTTTTTAATACATTTTCAAAATAGGGCTTCTATCTGAACATGTAAATAAATAAAACAAGTTCTACTCTCCTGCTTATTTTGAGAACTTACAAAGATTGGATTGTATCTCAGGGATCAGCTAACATCTTCTTATAAAAAGCCATGTAACAAATATTTTAGGCTTTGTGGGACACATGAGGTCTGTGTCACATTTTCTTCTTTCCTGTTTGTGTGTGTGTTTGCTGTTGAGATGCTGAAACTGAAATGCAGGGTCTCAGACACACTAGGCAAATACTCTACTACTGAGCTACATCCTAGCTCTTCTTTCCTTTTCTAAAAACAGCTTTTTAAAAGTGACCAAGAAAGTTCTTGGCTCTTGGACCAAACAAAACAAGCTTCTAACTGCATTTGGCCTGAAAACTTTGATCTACCCTTATTAATCTTGTTGAAGTCACTGACTTAATAGGCAAAAAGAAGAGAATACTTAAGAAAATTAAACATGTATCAAGCTACTAAGCTGTGCTGGATACCAAGCTAGGCAATTCCATGTAGTTTTCTTTAGTCCCTGCAAATTATTGATAGGTGAATGTCTATTTTTACCTTTTCCTGTAGCAGCACCTCCTATTGTATGGATATGATGAATATAAAGCAAGAATAGGTGAGTATTAAATAGCCTAAACCTAGCCATTGTAGGTTAGTTACTGACATAAAAATTCAAAAAGTAAAAAAGGATAGTGAATTGGTGAATTTTAAACTAAAGAAAATTATATTAGAAGAGAGGAGAATCTCACTCTGGTGTCTACTTTTGGGAGTTCAATAAATGTTTTTGAATGAATAAGTGAATGGTACTACTAATTATATATGGAAAAGTTTGGGATAATGCCATAAGGGTATATTCCACTTAGGAATATGGAAGATTAATTAGCATAGTAAGATGTTTAAATGTCCTAGATCAAAGAAAACCACTTGTTTGATTATTTTGCAGTTCTTTATTCTCAAGCCAATTTGACCTTTGTAATCCCTATTTTCCCAACAGAATACCCATTAATATTAATTAAATAATTTTCCATGGAAACACTTATATGAGTAGCATTAGTTTGAGGGAAATAGTTTTGTAGTAAGGGTGTTTTCTGTAGTGATAAAAAGACTAAGAGGGATTCATTCCACATCATAGTGCAGTGACTATTATCACATTAATTTATCTGGAGATAAGAATTAAAAACTCTGAACAAAATATAATATCTAATTGATAAGATAAGATAGTTGCCAAAGGAATAAAGTGGAAAGGATTCTTTAAAAAAAAGAATGAACACTATGGGCTGGGGTTGTAGCTCAGTGGTAGAGCACTTGCCTACAACTTGTGAGGCAAGGGATTCAATACTCAGCACCACATACAAATAAAATAAATAAAAATAAAGGTATTGTGTCCATCTACAACTAAAAAAAATTTTAAAAGAATGAACATTAGGTGAATTTAAATTTATATTTTTTCTTCCTGAGTATACCCCATGTGTGCATGTTAGAGGATGGCTAGAACCCTGACAAAAACCCACAGTTAGAATGCTTTGAGATTTCAGGAGAAAGAGTTGAGGATGCCAGAACGGCTTGAAAGTAAGGGAAGATGTGCTAGAGTAGAAATAAACAAAGACAGGAGAGTTTAAAAATATGCTTAAAGATTCCACTCAAATTCATGGTTAAATCCTGAACTTCATAGGTATAGGGAAGAGTCATACTACCCAGCAAAAAAAAACAAATAAACAAACAAACAAAAAAACATGATGGAAGTACATGTACATAGATTTAACTGCAGTTCATTGAAAGCAAAACAGTTTTAAGTTTGAGTTCACCTGATTCAACTATTATATTTTCAGCACTGGGGGTTGAACCTAGGGCCTCATACATGCTAGAAAAGTGTTCTACCACTAAGCAACATCCTTTTCATGTTATTTAACTTAGTGTCAGTCAAATATTTGTCACTATGACGTAAATAACTGACAAGAACAACTTAGAGGAGAAAAGAAGTATTTAAGCTCATGATTTCAGAATTTCAGTCCATGGTCCACTGACTATATTGCTGAAGGCCTCAGTTAAAGCAGAACATGATGGCAGAAGGGCACAATGGAAGAAAGTTACTCAGCTCATGGCAGATGGATAGTAGAGGGGAGGAGAAGAAGGGGCCAGGGACAAATATAGTCGAAGGCCATGCCCTCATTGACCTGTTTACTTCAGTCAAACCCATCTGTCCATAGTTATCCCCCAGTTGTTCATTCAAATTATTAATACATCCAATAGATTAGTCTACCCCATTTATAATTCAATTTTAACCTATGACCATTGCTACATTGCTTAACACATGGGCTCTTTGGGGGGGGCAGTTTTAGATCCAAATGATACCATTTATTTTAAGATGATGCCTCACTAATGTGCTCAGGCCAGTCTCAAACTTTTAATCTTTCAGCCTCAAACTACCAAGTATCTGGGATATGGGCATGTACCAGCATGCCTGGCATTAGCTAACAGTTTGTTACAACAAAAATTCAATACTCTTCAGATAGAGATAAGAGAATCCAAAATTTCTATATATTACCTACACTATCCAGTAGGCAATTAAAACTTACCAAGTTGAAAATCAACTCTAAAATAATACTGATGTTAGAATTTTTCAATGAAGAAAAATTTATCAGATAGATTTAATAGCAGAGCTGAGATTTAAAAAAAGAAAAAGGTCAATGAACTTTAAGATTTAAAGTATAAAAAATGATCTCTGAACACAGGAAAAAATGAAAAAAAAAATAGAAACATTAGGGCCTTAGTGACCTGTGTAACTGTATCAAATAGTCTAAAATAAATGTCAATAAAGTCCTACAAGGACAGGAGAGAAAAATCAGAGGGGTAAAAACATAATGAAACATGGGACAGTATTAATGGAAATAATTCCCTGCCACTAGGTGAAAAATATAAATTTGTAGATACAAAATTTGGACGAACCTCAAGTAGGATAAAAGCAAAGAAAACTACACATAAGTCCCATCATAATGAAACACTGAAAAAGAAACTGAATAAAAGAAAATCTTAAAAGCTAGAGAAAATTCCTATTGCATACAGTGGAATGATGACATGAATAGTGTCCTTCACAGAGAGAGTGGATAATATGCAGTATATCATTAGAAGTTGACAAATTCTGCAAACATAATGATCATACAGTGAAGATATACCTCAAAAATAAAGGAAACATTTAAGATATTTTGCAATGATAAGAATATAGAGAATTTGGCATAAATGTACTGAGAGAGAAATTTCCTCAGGTTAAAGGGAAATGTCAGTAGACAGAAGTGTGAATTTGCAGGAAGGAATGAAAGGCACTAGAAATGGTGTATATGTGGTTAAATATAAAAGACTATATCCTTTTCCTCTCTCTTATTTAACACAAAAGAGAATTTAAAACATAAGATCATAGCTCCAAAATACCCGAAGCCAAATCTGACAGAATTAAAGGGACAAATTTACAACCACAGTTGTAGATTCTGATACTCCTACCTCAGTCATTGACAATACTCAGAAAGTCAGTTAAGGGTGTAGATGATTTGAATTGCACTATTAACAACCTGGCCTTATTGACATATAAAGAATACTATGACCAATAACTACAAAATACAATTTTTTCAAGAGCACATGGAATTTTTAACAAGATAAACTATATTATGGGCTACTGTTATAGTTAAAGCTTCATCCCAGGGTTTCATAAACTGACTTCCAGATCACTCATGTATAATCAAATCAAGCCTTTATTGAAGCACACCGGTGGCAGCTGACCAGAACATAAAGCTGTTCCCCTGATCAGCCCTGAACAATTGCAAGGGCACTCCTTATAAGCCTGAAAACCACAAAAGGGATGTTCAGGGGGTCTAGCCAATGCAAGCAAGCCAGGTTACAGAAGCGGGACAGTGCAGTCAAGCAGAGGGAAGCCTAACCAATCACAGTTAGCCCAGTCACCCCAGTTACAGAAACAGAGCCCCCTTACCCTAGTTACAGAAACAATACCCCATTAGGTTCCGTGTTCTTAAAGGTTTCTATAGCAAAAGGAAAAGAACATCTTGCTCCAGTCATGACTCTTCTACTTGGCATGGTTGTTTTACAGGATGAAGTCATAAAACAAAATGGAGTCACATTTGCTCCTACTATCACACTACAAAATAAGACCCTATAAATACCAAAAGTTTAAAAATATGAGTATCCACTCCCTGATCACAGTGAAACGAATAAGAAACCAATAACAATCTGTAGAAAAACCTCAACTATTTGAAAATTAGAAAGCATCATTCTAAATAACTGATGGATCAAGGAAGAAATTGGAAGGAAAATTGGAAAATTTTGTTTTTTGGAATTGGAAATTGTTTGGAATTGGAAAATGTTGTATTTTGTTTAAAAGCAACAATTGAAAATTTGGAATGACATGAAAAGAGTGCTTAGGTGGGAAACAGCTTTAAATATCTATGTAAAAAAGAATGATTAAAATTGGTGATCAAAATTTCCTACTTAAGTAACTAGAAAAGGACAAGTAAACTAAATTTAAACTAAGAGAAAGAGGATAATATGGTAAAAATCAATATATATGAACTAGAAAACAAATAATAGAAAAAACTTACCCAAATTTGTTAATTGATAAATTGATAGCATGACTGATAATACAGAGAAAAATAAAAATACAACTACCAGTATTAGGAATGACACTACAAAAATTAAAGATCAATAATGGAATATTATAAATACGTTTATAAAAAATTTGACAACTGGGTCTGGGGTTCTGGCTGAGTGGTAGAATGCTCACCTAGCACATGCGAGGCGCTAGGTTCAATCCTCAGCACCACATAAAAATAAATAAATCAAATAAAGCTATTGTGTCCAACTACAACTAGAAAAATATTTTAAAAATTGACAACTTAGTTGAAATGGACAAGTTCCTTGAGTAATAAATAATAGAATTATTTAAAAATAATTAAATAATTAAAAATAAATGAATAAATAATAGAATAAAATAAGCAAAAGATTAATAACCCTGTATTTATAAAAGATATTGGATTTTCAATCCTTTCTACAAAATCTCAAGTTTCATAAGGTTTCACTGATGAATTCTATGAAACATTTATGTGGGAGACAATGTCAATCTTGCATGAAAGCATTTAGAAAATACAGGAATAGGGAATGTCTTCCATCTGCATGAAGTAAGCATAGTCCTGATACCCAAACTAGACAGAGACAAAATTACCAAAACAGAAAACTACATCAGTAGCCTCCATGAACACAGATGCAGAGATTCTTAAAATTTTAGCAAATTCTATTTAACAACATATAAAGTATATAATATACTAGGAATGCATGTTTCATTTAACATGTGAAAATCAAAAATTGTCATTCACTATATTAAATACTAAAATATTTTAAAGCATAAAGAAATAAATCTACCATCCACCTTAATAGGCAATAAAGAATGCATTTTACAACTTCAATTTACATTGGTGATAAACTCTTAGCAAAGTAAGAGTAGGAGAGATTTCCTCATTAAAGGGAATCTACCAAACCAATTCATCTAAAATTATATGCAGTGGGTAGTTTGTTATTTTCTCCTAAGTTCAGAAACATATCTGTTCTCACCACCTCTATTCGAATATCACTAGTATAGTAAAGAAGAAAAAATAAGCAAAAAGCATCCACTCTGGAAAGGAAGAAATAAAGCTGTTTTTTCTTTGCTGCTATTGATGGCATAATTTGTCAATGCAGAAAATTCTATGGACATATACTAAGGTGTTCCTAAAATTCATTACTGCTTTTAGAAAGATTATTTTAAAAACAAATAAATTAAGATCAATAAAAAATCAGTTCTATTTCCATAGTCAATTTTCTATGAAAATTAGGAAATTGGAATCATAATAATGCCTTTGACAATAACAAAAGTTTGGAAAACTTAAGACTAAGTCAGACAAAAATATGCAATGTCTAGACACTGAAAACTATAAGAATATTGCTGGAAAAAATAGAAGACCTGAATAAATGGAGATATATATCATGTTCATGGACTGGAAGATTCATTATTTATATACTGTAGGCAGGTAGGGCATGGCTCAAGGAAGTAGGTCACTGGAGGTGTGCCTCTGGGATTTATATTTCCCTGGCATCCTGTTTCTACTCTGTCTCTTTCCTGGATGTCATGAACTAAGTAGCTTTGTTCTGCCATGATGTTCTGCCTTACCTTGAGTCCAGAACAATGAAGTCCATCAACCAGGGATAGAACTTCTGAAAGCCTGAGCCACAATACACTTTTCTCCTCTAAGTTGTTCTTGTTGGGTCTTTTGGTCACAGTGATGAAAAGCTGAATAAAAAATTGCATTTCATCAAAATTAGGAATTTCTTCTTATTTAAAAGTCATTGTTGGGGCTGGACACGGTGGTACATGCCTGTAATCCCAGTGACTCAGGAGGGCAAGGCAGAAGGATCACAAGTTCAAGGCTAATCTCAGTAACATAGTGAGATCTGCTCAGCAACTTAGTGTGACCCTATCTCAAAATTAATACACACATCACATATATGGGGCTGTGGATATATAGCTCAGTGGTAGAGTATCCTGAGATTCAATCCCTAGTACATGTCCCCTACCCACACAAAGACATTTTTAAAGACAATTAATGAAAAGTTAGCCCACAATCTTGGAAAAAAGATTGTGAATCATATGTCTCTTAAAGAACTTGTATCCTGGGGCTGGGGTTGTGGCTCAGGGGTGGAGCACTCGCCTAGCATGTGTGAGGCCCTGGGTTCGATCCTCAGCACCACATAAATAAATAAATTAATTAAATAAGGTCTATAAAAAAGAACTTGTATCTAGAATATTTAAAGAACTCTTAAAAATTCAATAATAAAACAAACAACCCCAACTAAAATTAAGTTAGAAGAAAGTAGCAAGAGATTTTAATACACTTGATAAAAGCCAATATATAGGTGGCAAAATCACACATGAAAAGATGTTCAACATTATTAATTAGGGAAATACAAAACAATCACAAGGAGATAGCAACATTAGAATACAATCTAAATATTAAACTTGGCCATACCAAGTATAAGTGAGGATGTGGAGTAATTGGAACTATTGTAGATTGCTAGTGCAATGTCAAATGATGCAAACACTTTGGGGAACAGTTTGACGGTTTCTTTAAAAGTTTTGACTTGCTATCTATTGTATGACCCTGTCCATTCTTAGGCATTTATCCATTAGAAATGAAAGCATACATTTATATATAACTAGTGCATTAATATTCATAGTAGCTTTATTTGTAATAGCCAGAAAGTAGAAACAACCAACTGCCCATCATCAGGTAACTTAATGAACAATTGCAAAATATCCATGCAATGAAACACTACTCAGCAATAAAAATAGATTAACTATCAGTAGCCATCACAACATGTTTGAATATCAAAAAATGATGCTGAGTGAAAAGTTAGACAAAAGTATGATATGTGTGATTTCATTCATATAAAATTCTGGAAAATGCAAGTTTCATTAAGAAATAGTTTAGTGATAGTGACAGAAAGCAGATCAGTCAGTACCTGGGGTGGTGGGATTGGGGTAGACAGGTAGAAGCACAGGAAAGTTGAGGGCACAAGGAACCTTTTGTAAATGATGGATATGTTCTTTATTTTGGCTGTGGTGATGGTTTCACTGTTCATTATTTTTTTTTGGGGGGGGGGCAGGGGTTACTGGGGATTGAACTCAAGGGCACTTGACCACTGAGCCACATCCCCATCCCTATTTTATATTTTATAGAGAGACAGGGTCTCACTGAGTTGCTTAGTGCCTCCTTTTTGCTGAGGCTGGCTTTGAACTCGCCATTCTCCTGCCTCAGCTTCCCGAGCCACTGTGATTACAGGCATGCACCATTGTGCTCAGCTTGTTTGTGATTTTTCACACAAAAAAATGAAAATCATTCTATCTAACTCATATTGTCATTTGGAATATTAAATAAGATAAAACATTGTGAATTTGTAATAATACCTGGCATATAAAAACATTCAGTATGGAGTTTACACCCTTACTATTATTGGCTGTTTACAAATTAATTAACCCTCTTATGTTGATCTAAATAATATGCTTGCTGGCTTTTCTACCCCTGCCTTTCTGGCTTTATAGATATATCAGATAACTACCATTAGCTGATAAGATGTGATGGGCCCTCACTGGTAGGTAGGCAGCCCTGCTGTGCTTGTGTTAACTGCTATGATCAGAATTGAGACTTGAGTCAAAATTCAATTATTCTGAATAGAGGTGGTATTTTCTTGTATCTTTTGTTTTCTACACTGAATGTGCATTTCTTTATCATATTAATTTTACAATCAGAAAAAAATTATTAAAAAGTTGATGTTCCAAAGATTTGTTCTGGCTAATTTAATTGAATCTCCAACCAGCAAATGAATTTTTACTCTGTATAATCCTGCAATTCTTCTACTTTACAACAAATCTGGAAGCTTCTCCAGTGGCTTCTTTTTATACTTCATCTCTTCCCCATGCTTTTTTCATGTAACATTTACAAACGTGATTTCCTGGTCCTATTGCCATCTTCCTTGTTAAAATCTTGATGTTAGTATGTTTAAATCTCACTTTATCTCTGATATATTCTTTAGTTTTATAGGAGATTACATTACTATGTGTGATATAAATTTGACATGATTTGTGTTTTTCTCCTTAAATCTTACAGTTTTCTTCATGTTAATAAAAACTGTGAATTTAATATCATTAAATTGTCAGTTTTGCTGGGCACAGTGGTGTACGCCTGTAATCCCAGCAGCTTGGGAGGCTGAGGCAGGAGGATTGCTAGTTCAAAGCCAGCCTCAGCAATGGCGAGGCGCTAAGCAACTCAGTGAGACCCTGTCTCTAAATAAAATACAAAAAAGGGTTGGGGATGTGGCTCAA
>NW_026000261.1:6330202-6338993 GCF_001458135.2 Marmota marmota marmota | reverse complement strand
GCTTACCTGGCATGTGCACGGTGCTGGGTTCGATCCTCAGCACCACATACAAATAAAGATGTTGTGTCCGCTGAAAACTAAAAAAATAAATATTAAAAAAAAATTCTCTCTCTCTCTCTCTCTCTCTCTCTCTCTCTCTCTTTAAGAAAAAGAACATAAGTGCTTTCTAAACTTTTAGGTTTCTAAATTTTTTAATGTTTTATTTTTTTAATTCTTTTTAATATTTATTTTTTAGTTTTAGGTAGACACAATATCTCCATTTTATTTTTATGTGGTGCTGAGAATCGAACCCAGTGCCTCATGCATGTTAGGCGAGTGCGCTACCACTTGAGCCACATTCCCAACCCAGGGTTTCTAAATTTTAAGTGCTTTGTATTTCTGTGTCCAGTATGACTTCAGGTTTTCCAAAATAAGTGAATTCTAGTATTAGTTATTCTGGTACATGTCAATACATATACTAAGTCAAAAACTTTGTAGGATTGTTCTTTATTGTACACTCATATTTATAAAAGTAAACATGTATGAAACAAACATTTTATATATGTATATATTAATGTATACATTACATTTGTGTATATATTTATACATATTTTGAAAGGAGTTTTTTTTTAATGGTACCAGGGATTGAACTCAGGGAGCACTTGACCACTGAGCCACATTCCCAGCCCTCTTTTGTATTTATTAAGACACAGGGTCTCACTGAGTTGCTTAGGGCCTTGCTGTTGCTGAGGCTGGCTTTGAACTCACGATCCTCCTGACTTAGCCTCCCAAGCTGCTGGGACTACAGTCATGCACCATTGCACTCAGATTGAAAGGAGTTTTTATTCTTTAAAATAAAATTTAGTTTCTTACCTTAATTTATTTAATTGGTGCATTATAGTTACACTTTAAAGTAGAATTCTGTAATATATTTATACATGTACATGGCATAATTTGCTCAGTTTCATTTAGCAGTTCCTCCCCTTTTTCATCCCTCCTCCTAGATAGACAATGCATTCACTTTTTTCAAGATAAATTAACATAAGAAGGTATATAATGAGAAACATCCTTTCCATTTGTGTTCATTAGTCACTGTGGTATACACACATACTTTTACTCCCTTTGTGAAATAGTAGTCATTATGTTTAACTTTTGTTTTTCACTTAATATAAATTATAGATATCCCATATGAGTACACACAGACATCCTTATTATTTTCCATGGGTGAATTTTATTTTATTGTGTATATAAGTCACAGCTTATTAACCAGTCTTCTATTGATTTAGATAGTTTTCAATTTTTCTTACTATAAACAGTCTTACTAAGACATTCAGATTCAATTAGATATCCTTTCACCAATAAGGGATTAACTGTAAGATGAATGATTGGAAATATTATTGCTAGATCTGAGGGTACACATATATTTTTGTAGATATTCCCCAATTGCTTCTCCAAAAGTTACATGATTTAGCCTTGGTTCAGCCATATGTAAGAAGATCTATTGCCCTATAGCTCCACAGTACTATTATGAAACTTGATTTTTGCCAGTATGATAAAAGAAAGTGGTCTCTCAATGTAGTTTTAACTTGCATTTCTCTTTGTATGAGAGAGAATGTATTTTTTATATGTCTGAATAATCATTTGTCTTTTCTTTGACCTGTATATTTATATCATTTGCCCACTTTCCTATTGGAGTATTGGTATTTTCATATTTACTGAGCTCTTTATCTGTTAGGGAGATTCGCTCTTTGTTATACTGTGAATTGCATTATGTTCCCCTACTTTGTCATTTGTTTTTGCTGAATGTGTACATGTATGTCTATGCATTTATGTGTCTGTATTTTTTAGAGATCCTTTTCCTTATATCTTGTGGAATTTGAGTAGGAAAAGCCTTCCCCACTGTAAGATTATATAACAATTCTCAAATATTTTTCTCTGGCAATTTGATGTTTTATTTTTACATTTAAGCATTTTACTCATATGGAATTCATCCTGATATATGGCTTTTGATATAAGATTCACATTTTTTTCCAGATGGTCTCACAAGTGTGTCACACATCATTTTCTCCAATAATATGCAATGACACTTTCATTATGCAGTAGTCTCCTCTATCTCCATTTTTACTTTCTATGGTTTCAATTACTCATGGTTAATCACGGTCTAAAATATTAAATGGAAATTTACAGAAATTAATAGTTCATATATTTAAATAACTTTTATTATAGTATACTGTTGTATTATTCCATTTTATTAGTTATTATTAGTCTCTTACATGTCTGATTTATAAATTTAACTTTACCATAGGAATGCATGCAAAGGAAAAAACTCTCTCCATATATATAAAAACATATATAAAACATATATAATATTTAGATAGATAGATTGATTGATTGATTGATTTGGTACCATCTGCAATTTCAGGCATCCACTGAGGGTCATGGAATGTGTCCTCCTTGAATAAGGGGAGACAAGTAAACCAGATTCATCTGAATGTATGGATTTGTTTCTGAAACTTCCAGTAGTCTTCCAAGGGTCAGATTATTCATGTATCAAAACTAAACTATATTAATTATAGAGGCTTTATACTATATTTTTATACCTAACAGGACTAGTGACCCCTCAGTGCTCTTTTATTATATTTTTTCTCAGTGTTCTTGCTTTTTTATTTTTCTACATGAACTCTGAAATCAGTGTCTAGTTTTTAAAACTCATTATATATGTTTTCATTGTATCAAATTTGTAATTAAATTCATTGAGAATTGACTGTTTGGTCCTGGGAATTGGACCCATGAGTGTGTTATCACCAAGATGCATTCCCAGCCCTTTTTAATTTTTATTTTGAGATGGGCTTTTACTAGGTTGTCCAGGCTGGCCTCCAACTTGCCAGCCTTCTGACTAGTTGAGATTACAAGTATGTGCCACCATGCCTGCCTGAGAATTGACTTTTTGAATGTTGAATTTTGTTATCCTGGAACAGGGAATGCCTTTTAATTTGTGCAAGTTCTCTTTTGTGAACTTCAGGCATGTTTTAACCTTTTCTTCTTATGAATCTGTATTTTTCATGTTGCATTCATTACTAAATATTTTATCATTTTTTTGTTGCAGTTGTAAATTAGATATTTTTTCCTCTTATGTCTTTTATCTGGTAGTTATTGGTATAAGAAAGCTGTGGGTTTTTTAATATTAGTTTTATACACAGTTGTTCATTAATAATATTTTTCTTTTAACAAGCTTGTGTTTTTCAGACATACGATCATATAACCTGCAAATATTAGTAGTTTTACCTCATCCTCTCTTAATGTTTTTTCTTTTTTAAAAATGTTGCACCAAGGATCAAACCCAAGGCCTTATGCATGCTCAGCCAATGCTCGAATACTGAGCTAAACCCCCAGCTCTATCCTTTCTAATATTTATATCTTTAATTTATTCCTCTTAGTTAACCATGTTGATTAGTACAACTGGTACAATATTGTGACATCTGTGTTTTATTTCTGCAATCGGTGGAAAGGCAAACAAAATATTCATTGAGCAAAAGTTCTTCTATTTGTTTTAAAGTGGGATTTGATTTACTTTAATCCTCTTAGAAATACATTTGAAAAAGAAAGAGTAGCTTATTAAACTTTTTTTTAAATTTAGTTGTAGATGGACACAATACCTTTATTTTGTTTGTTTATTTTCATGTGGTGCTGAGGCTGGAACCCAGTGCTTCACATGTGCTAGGCAAGTGCTCTACCACTGAGCCACGACCCCAGCAATTATTAAACTTTTTAAAAGCAGAATGTGGTAAGGAGAACAATGGTTTCCTTTTCCTGCCCCAAAGATATCTGTATTCTTGTTCCTAGAACTTGTGAATATATTTGGTACGTGTAACACAGCTAGGTTTTCTTTATTCATTTTTATAAAAGAAAGTAGTTAATAAAAACAGAAAAAAGAATTTAAATTTTAAGTAATGCAATTGTGACTGAAAATGGATAAATAAATGAAGACACATGTGGGTAGCCTCTTTTGCATGGAGTTGGCAACAGAAGCTACAAAGGAAAGTTTATAGTACTTTCTCAGTCCTTCTTAAGCTCTGCCAGTAGAAAATGACTTACAAAATAAAACAAAGTTTAAAACAGAAAATTCAAAAACAGAATGTGTTTGGGCACAGAGATAATGCTATTTATTTGCAGCATGGCAGATTGAGGACAACGTAGAAACTGCCCATATTTTCACCTCTTATGTTGTTTATGCATAAATGTTTTGGGGAATGTCTATACCACTATATCATCTCTGTTTTCTTGCATGACTCATATATAACTTTATGTATGTAAAATTTCTTCTATATGTCAGCAGTTTTCTTCTCAGTCAATAAAGATTCTTCCTATTTTTGATTATATAATTTACCCCAGTGCTTTTAATTGCAATAATAAATGCTTCTTCCTTGGATATGTAATTTCTCCCCAAATTTCACAAAAAATTTAGTATGTTATATTGCCATATTGCAAAAATTAGTTATTTGAGTGAATTTTTTAAGAAATAGGGACTAAATATATTGTATTTTTCAGGGTGATGATGGAATTCCAGGGCCACCAGGACCAAAAGGAATCAGAGTAAGCAATATTCACTGTATACCAAGTGCTTTACTCTTGGAAAAAGATGAAACATGAATGAACCATTATGAGAGAACTGGAGAAGATCCACTTCAAAATGATGGAAGAAAATTATTCTTTATTTAAAAAGCTAAAATTTAAGAATTGGCATATGAATAAAATTAGCCTTTTTTGTATTTTGATAGTTATATATTTAGATGTCTGTTTAAATGTATATAAGATGATTTTAAAGTAGTTTATGATTAAGAAACATGAAGATGCTAAATTCAGAGGTTTTCCCACTTTCTTTAAAATCTTTATCATATAGTTGATTCAAACCAAAACTTCTCAAGCATTGTGATCATGTCAGCCTGCTGGGCTTCAGAGGGCTAGTCTCCTCAGGCTATATAGCCTCTCATTTTACCATTTTCAAGTATTATAAAATTGTGTATCTTGAAGAAGATTGGTTTAAACAATTAAAAGAATAATTGCTTTTAGAAGAGTACATTTCCTTAGTTTTAACTTGCATGATTTTTCGAGTTGTAGAGTTCTGAAAATCAGGATGCATCTCAAAACTAAAATTCACATTTAGTAAATTTTTTTTCCTCAAAAGCTTTAGGTTCACATACATTTGACTGTTTTCTGGAATTAAGAGAAATCTAGTTTAAAAATAGTACTAGGTTTGAAGGTCATATTTCACTTTTCTGAGCCTTGTTTTCTTCATATATTAGAGAGTTAAACAGCACAATCCATTTTTGCTGTGAAATTCTGTCTTTATGGACTGATGTGATCCCTTACTTGGACTATAAAATACATGGGTTGGACATTACATGTTTATATGTATGACAGAAAACAACCTAACATTCTGATTCTTTGATTTTTGAAAATTAGTAGATGTACAAATCTTACATAAACATTAAAATCACTGTTAATTGTATCCGTTTTAACAATCCAGAGCTGTCTTATGTGCTGTGTATGACTGAAGTGAACATAATACTGGAGAAACAAAGAAGACTCAAAACTCTTAGTTTATTTTAGCATACATTCTTCTTTGTTTTCTGTAATAAATAGTTACCAATATACTATTAAATGTCTTCATGATAATCATAACATATTTCATAATAGTTATAGTTACCATTAACTACAGCCTAAGCTTTGTGGAGACTAAAAAGAACTGGCCATTCTATCAGTTCCCATATCCAAATATCTGGAGGTATTTGGATAGTCCATGCCCCTCAACAACAACTTCAGAAGTGCCTGGGCAAAGGTAGCCTAATAGTTCCAGCATCCTCATGTATCAACTAATATGCAATTTTTGACAGTTTTTAAAAAAAAATATTGTGGAAAATGTGAAATGTCTACAAATGTAGAGAGAATATAATGCAGTAACATCTATGTACTTTTCTCCAGATTTCAAAAAAATCAATGTTTTTGACAATTTTGTTAAATCTCTTCCCCTGCCCTTTAGTTTTTGAAATGTTTAAAGTAAATCTATCACTTCATTCATTCTATTAACACTTTATTATGCCTCTGTAATGGACAAGCACATCATCACTGTACCATTATCAGACCTTAATAAATTAGGAGTCATTTTTCATATACTTTAAAACTTAGTCTGCATTTATATTTCCTCAGTTGTCTCAAAAATGCCCTTTACAATTGGTTTGTTCAAATCATAATCCAAGCAAGGTCCATGTATTGCCTTTGATTGCTATGTTTCTTATACCTCTTTTATAGTGCTATTGGAAAAACTGGGTCATTTGTATTATACTGCATTCCACATTCTGAGTTTGGCTGATTATTTCTTCATGGCATCATTTAAATTGTTCCTCTGTCCCCCATATTTTCTATAAATTGGATGTTACCCCGCAAGAGACACTAAAGTAGTTTCCACGGACTCAAAAAGAGGTATACATTAAAGATTTGTGTGTTTACTGCATTTAAATCATATTGCAATAAAATTAAATGGCAAAAGTGCACTTTGTAGGTAGCATTGTACATTTACTATAGAATTACATCATGACATACAAATATCTGGCTATCCTAGTTTTTGAGACTGGGTTTATTCACTGGTCTTACATAATGTCAGCTTTTTTCTTGAATCAAAAATTTTCCCACCAACCTTCACCAAGTGGTCCAGCATCTGTTGATGGTCATTATTTTGTTGAGAATTACAAAATGGTGATTTTTAAAAATATTCTGCATCCTCCTTTTTTAGCTATAATTTTCATAAGCTAATGAGTTGCTACACCAGCAATTTCCAGTGGTGATCAAGGAATATTTTTGTGAAATTTTTTATGGTAAACACATAGAATTTAGTGTTTCAAACAATTGTAGTCATTATTCTTTTTGAAGTCCAGATTGTGCCATCTATGGCTTGTGGGAGGTCCTTCAAGTTCACTCCTGTTCTGTGCCCTTCTAACAAAACTTCCACTGATCTTTGATAGCTTTCTTGCTTTTTGGCACAAGACCTTTCAGACTCATCTTCTGCATTTTCTCCATAGATGTAGCTATAATAATGCTGCAGTAACTAACCTCAGATATCATATTTTGTTTCATAATTTCTAGTGTATCTTGGAGATAGACTCATAGAAGTGAGTTGCTAGGTTAAAAGGTAAATGCAGGTGTAATTTTGCCAGATATTTCTAAATCTCCCTTCACAGTATTTGAATCCCCATTAACAGTGTATGAGAGAACCTTTTCCCCATAGCCTTACCTATGGGAATGTTGTCCCACTTGTATTTTTGCCAATTCTGACAGGGAAATTTAATTTAAGGATCTTTGGAGGTGATCACATTGACATCCTTAGAGGCAAATGTATTTGCTACCTCCTCATTATTCATTATTTGTGGCAAACCTGGAGAACTTTACTTGTTAGAAGAAATGTTTCTTCCACTGCTTTGCTTACTCATACCAAGTGCAATGAAAATAGCACTCCCTAAAATAAGAGTTCCTTCTTTAGTTTTCTATATAAAAGAAACTTTTAAAACACATATAGGGGATGGGGTTGTAGCTCAGTGGTAGCACACTTGCCTGGCATGTGTGAGGCACTGGGTTCGATCTTCATCACCACATATAAACAAACAAACAAACAAATAAATAAAGGTTAAAAAATTTTTAAAAAACACATATAGGTGGTTTTTCTCTAATGTTTAAAAGAACAATGAATGGTAATACTCAATGAGACACATTTTGTCTATATCTAGTCTAAATATAAACTTAATAATGCCCTTAGGTAAGATATAGTTTTTATTGTTATTGGTTTTTATTTGATTCAGATATTTTTTTCTTCTTATAGGGTCCTCCTGGACTTCCTGGATTTCCAGGGACACCAGGTCTTCCTGTGAGTAGAGTGTTTGCCTAGCATGTGTGAATTCCTCGGTTTGATCTCCAATACTACACAAAGATAAAATAGAATTCCTTAAAAAGTCATCTAAGAAGGCTGGGGTGGTGGCTCAGTGGTAGAGTGCTTGCCTAGCATGTGCAAGGCCCTGGGTTCGATCCTCAGCACCACATAAAAATAAAATAAAGATATTGTGTCCAACTACAACCAAAAAGATTTTAAAAAACATAAAAAAGTCATTTATGAAATAAAATACATGTCTTGTATCCCTTTTTTCAAAGGGAATGCCAGGCCATGATGGAGCCCCAGGACCTCAAGGTATCCCAGGATGCAATGGAACCAAGGTGATATTTCTTTAGCTTAATATTAGGCAATGTGCTTGATAATAATAGACTTAAAAATCTAAAGAAACCAACATGAAGAAGTTGAAGACAAGATGTAGTCACTTCAGGGCTTGGGTTGTGGCTCAGTGGTAGAGTGCTTGCCTTCCATGTGTGAGGCACTGGGTTTTATCCTCAGCACCACATAAGAAAGTAAACTACTAAAATAAAGATATGTCAAGACTCATTGTATTGTCTTGAGAAACTAATAAAAAAAAGATGTAGTAGCTTCATATCTAGGGCATAGAGTATATTTTGCCTTAACATTTTTTCAATATATTAAACATCAGTAATTTCTTTAAGCATGCATAATAATTTGGGATAATGCATTGGGTTAAAGATTCCTTACTCTGCAATCTGTGTATGGGGTGAAGGTGGGAGTTCATAACCCACTTGAATCAAAGTGTGGAATATGATATGTCAAGAAATTTGTAATGTTTTGAACAACCCACAATAAAAAATTTAAAAAAAAATAAAAATTAAAAAATAAATAAATAAATAAATAAATTCAAAAAAA
>NW_026000261.1:6323095-6328374 GCF_001458135.2 Marmota marmota marmota | reverse complement strand
TACATTTTTTTTTCTTTTTATCAATAGGGGCCTCCTGGGATCCCGGGTATGAAGGTAAGCATCTCATGCTGAAAAGGTAAATGTTTTGAATAAAATACTTGGAAAGTTTGCAACTTCAATGGGATAATGATTCGGACTTGTCTCAAAAAAAAAAAAAAATGGATGCTTCTATAAATTGTGCAAATGTACACATAGAAGCTCTCCTTAACTAGCCCCCTCTTCTGGTTTTAAGTACATTCTTTCTGCTGATGTACTAGAAAAAGTATATATCACACTTCTTTGTTTTCTGATATCGTTAATCCTTATCACATTTTACTTTGATGCAGTTAACAGTCTGCTTTCTATAGAAGTACTCTTCTTCCCTGAGTTCTGTGGCACTCTACTATCCCTCATTTTTCTTTTGCATCACTGATTACTTTGCAGTGTTCTAGGCAGGTTCATTCTCTTTTCTCCAGCAAGCATGAAGACACAGTTCTGACCCCTTTTGTCTTTTATCAACAATTTTATTAATGATTATTATGTAGTTACTGAATACCCACATTAATTGCTCCAAATCGGACTTTTCAAAATGGACTTTTCAGAAGAAAATAACAAATCTGAGTTGGATGCATGTGTTCAACTGCCTCTCTGACATCTCCACTCAGATATCCCCCAGATTTGTAAATTTATATGTACCAAATTAATCTATACCCCTAAATAAATCTAGTCTTTCTTCTGGCTCCCATGTCTAGAATTAGCATCACTATATGACACTTTTACACAAACTCAAAACCAGAGGTTTACTTTCACAAACCTCTTCATTCCATTCTGTTACCGAATACTATTAAATTTTCCTATAAAAACTATCTTAAATTCATTTACTTTCCTCCATTTCCACTGTCACCCCAATAACCATAAGGGCTTATCTGAACTACTACAATAATCTCTTAACTAGCCCCTTTCTCTCCCCTCCCTCGCCTTGCTGTTATCCCTCATATCTAAGCCTGATTTATTCTCAAGCAACCAAGAATAATCATATATAATGTAAATCAATAATTTAATCTCCCTGATTATAAACCTTCAAGGGTTTCCCACTGTGTTTATAAAATACAGTCCACATTCTTTTCCTTGGCTTCTAAAACCTGTATATTCTAGTCTCTGCCTCATTTATAGCCTTATCTTAAACCACCTTTTCATTGGCTCACTGATCACACTGATCTTCAGTTATTTGAACATGCAGAATTCTTTGCCTTTGGAGTGTTTTGTACTTACTATTTGCTCTTTCCCCCATATTTATCTCATTCACTCCTTTTTATTTTTCAGACCTCAATCCAAATGTTACCTCTAAAGATTGCCCATATTTGACTACCGAAACTAATTTTCTTCACTATTACTTTATCACTCAGTGTACCATGTCATTTTTTCATAGCCCTTGACAGAACATTATCCTCTTATTTGTTCACGTGTTTTGTCTGCATTTCCTCTTTTTATTGCTAAATCCATGAGAACAGAGTTCTTGATTATTTTATTCATTACTGAATATCCAAAGGCTAATAATTCTTGGCAAATACTTAATATTTAATAATTATTTTAAATTAATGAATAACAGAACTTACCACAAGCACTAAATAATTATATGTTATACTTCTTTATATGCTGGCCACTTAACTCATTTTCCTTTAACTAGTTATTTGTTCATTAAACTATTGAGATGGCTTGATCTTTCACTAAGGTAACAAATAAAATTTTGATCATTATTTGCATTCTTGCCTGTTTTCATGTATAACTGTTAAAGCATCCACTGATGGTTTCTTTTTTAGGGGGAACCAGGTAGTATAATTATGTCATCACTACCAGGACCAAAGGGTAATCCAGGATATCCAGGTCCTCCTGGAATACAAGTAAGCATCCAATGATTTTTCTCCTTTGCTATATGATTAAATCACAGGATCATAGCAACTCTTCAATATTTAGTATCCTCTCTTTTGGCCATAGAAAATGTCATCTGAAGTTTGCTAGATTTCTTATACCTTCTACCTGAAAATAAAAACATTCTGGACAAGGGAGAATTTTAATAAGGTCTGTTTTGTTCTTTTGTCTTTCTAGCCAGTGTCCATGGAAATGTTTGCTTTTGGGAATTGGCAGCAAAAATAAGTTCCTATGTTCTTATTCTTGTGGTATATTGAGCAGTAGGATCCCCTGTAAATGGTCTTATTAAAAATTTTAAAAATTGGCCTCCCATTTAATATATTTAAAAATATAATTTGTAACACTATCAATTATGCATAACATCTGAACATATTTTGATGGTTGAAGGAATACAATTTATGCATGGTAAACATCAAATGTAATCTTTTTCTTTAAATTTTTTTGTAGTTGTAGATGGACAGCATGCCTTTCTTTTATTTGTGTATTTTTTTATGTGGTGCTGAGGATTGAACCCAGTGCCTCCCATGTGCTAGGCAAGAGCTCTGCCACTTAGCTACAGCCCCAGCCCTCAAATGTAATCTTAAGAAAAAGATCATGTTAGCTTACAGATAACACCCATAGAGACAGTGATGACTTTTAGGTATTTGTAGAATAGAAGGTCAGTTTCTGAGGGCTTACAGTTCATGAGAATTGATCCCTTTGCCAAAAAATGAAAATCAGAACTTTCTTGTATTTGATTACTGAGATACAGTATAATTAGGGACTTTTTCTTTAGCTTTCTTCTAATTCTTTACCTGACATCATCCATCCATGTTTTCTTCAGGTTACTCAGTCTTCCCCTTTATGTATTATTATTATGAATATTTGAAATTGCAACAGAATACATGTGAAATAGATGTCCATAATGAAGCAAAATTATAAAGTGAATACCTATGAACCCAACACCACATTTAAGAACTAGAACAGTACAAATCATTTTGAATCAACTTGGGTATTTCACAATCGCTGCCCTCCACATAAATTTTTATTTGTGAATACACTATAATTCATTTCATTACAGAATAATATAGACTTTATGCCTAGATATAAAATTATAGGTCTCAGCAAAGGCAAATTTTTCATTTTTAAGATGCCAATTTATATTCCAACACTTGTCTCATTCTCTTATCACTATCCCAGTTAATCTCATTTCCCTTTGTCTTCAAATTAATTTGTTTTAAAATTACACTACCTTGAAAACAAAAATCCCCACTAAATGCCTACCTTTTTCACTTGATTTTATGAATTTTGTCTTACGTGTTTGCCTACCTTTGTTATCTTGTTCTTAAGCATAAGCTTTCCAAAAAATGTATCCATTCTGTGTCAATTTCTGAGGGCTTGGATTCCGTTAGAGTTACTTAATCCTTTTATATGTATACATTTTAAAAATCTGCTTATAATACTGTAGGTTGATAGAATATAGAATTCTGGCAACAAAAGTTTAAATTTCATCCATTTAGTGCTTTGTGAGATACAGTAAAGGGCTGAGTTTTGGAGGTTTTGTTTTTTCATTCTTTTCTTTATTCCCTTTATAACAGGGCCCAGCTGGTCCCATGGGTATACCAGGGCCAATTGGTCCCCTAGGACCACCAGGTTTGATGGTAAACTTCTTCTATAATTTTATTTTTTTCTCCCTTTCTTTCTGACCTTTATTTCACTAATGTTAGTGTTATTTGTAATACATAAAAGTATTCATAACTGTAATTTTGTTATTTTTGGATGATTTTTGTTATGGTGAACAGTATACATTTCAAGTAATAGTTCTCCATCATAGAGACAGAAAAAATGAAGTACATAAAATGAAAAATTTGAGGACTGGGGTTGTAGCTCATTGGTAGAGCGCTTCCCTAGCATGTGTGAGGCACTGGGTTCGATCCTCAGCACCACATAAAAATAAATAAATAAAATAAAGGTATATCAACAACTAAAAAAACTTTAAAAGATGAAAGATTTGAAATAAAGATTTATCTTTTCTTTTTTTTCAATTCTGAGGATTGAACCCAGTCCCTTGGCCATACTAAGCATGCACTCTACAACTGACTTATAACCCCAACTGAAAAACTAAGTATTTTGCTGGTTGCCTCTTGATAAATCACTGTTGAGGTCAGTTCTGGCCATCTCAAGAAATCTTCTAAGGCAATCTTCACGGAATCCTCTAGGTACTGGATGAAATTTATTTCTTCAAGATTCAATTTTTTGTTTAAGAAAAATAAAAAGAGCTTCACAAAAAAATTTGCCTTAATTTCTTAGGGGGCTGGAAGATACAGTAGGATTGATGAAGGGAACAACCACGCTGCAATGGAATCATAGATTTGTGTACCCTAGTAGAGAGGCAACAACTTCTAAAGACCCTGATTGCACAACCAGTCCTCTTATTACCTCTATGGACACTCTTGTTTTCTACCCTAATAAATTCTAAGTACTTTCACCCTTGTAATACCAATATTTCATTTAAGTCATGTTTTGGGCTTAGAGCTTTGCTATTGTCAACTTAAAAGGGCAAGAAAATTGTATTTCAGTCAAAGTAATTTCTCACATGCCATTCTCTCATCTACCATATATTTAAGTGACAGTTTTCATTATATTTTTATAGATTGTACATTTTGGTAACAATTGGTACTCTACTTTTGAATGAAGGAGACAATGTTTGGTAAATACTTAAAAGAACCTACCAGAAATGATTATGTTTTCTGGTTTCCTGGAACTCCTTGGGAAATGATTAGAAAACCTGTTTGTTAGTTAGTTTGTTTGTTTATTTAGGTGCTGGGGATTGAACCCAGGGCCTCATGCATGCTTGGCAAGCACTCTATGCCTGAGCTACATTCCCAGCCCCATCAGTTTGTTTTAGTTGTAGACCTCCTATGGAGCAAGAGTCCCTGGATCATGGCATTTTTTCCCTAGTTCTGCTGTTACAACATTAGTATTCCCTGGGTAGGTTGTTAAACTTTGAATTTCCTTGACCCTTATGGACACTTAACCAGTTCACTCCACACTTTTGAATGCTCTTTCAATTAACCCTTATTCTGTAGGCAAAGCAAAATCTCAAAACTGTTGCCAAGATACAATGTGTAAATAAATGCATCCATTGCAAATATGAGGTAATGTACATGTGTAGATAAATACCTATTTAATTTTTCAAACTTTGAAACATTCTCAAAAATGCAAAGCATATTGCATAAAAAGAAAACTGGATTTAAAAAATAAACACATGTTTTTAAGAGCTACAGCTTAACAAGGCTGGCAGTGTAGCTCAGTGGTAGAGCTCTTGCCTAGCATGTGCAAGGCTCTAGGTTCAATCCCCAGTACCAAGAAAAAAAAAAAAAAAAAAAAAA
>NW_026000261.1:6311152-6321427 GCF_001458135.2 Marmota marmota marmota | reverse complement strand
AAAAAAAAAAAAAAAAAAAAAGAACTAGATCTCATTTCTTTGTGTTAACTCAATTTACCCATAATTCTGAGTAAAGAAATAGGATACATTTGTTGAAGTTAACTTTTTTGAATTGATTTTTTTGTATGGTGCTGGGGATTGAACCCAGGGCCTTGTGCATATGAAGCAAGCACTCTACCAACTGAGCTATAGCCCCAGCCCTTAAATTGATTTTTGATATTGGTGATACCCTTCTCTTCTACCCATTCTCTCTGCTCCTGCCCACACCCATTGTGTTGCCAGAAATTTTCACCTTTATCTAGTTTCTTTGAATTGATTTAAATGTATGTTGCTGACGACAATGCAATTAGTTTAAAAACACGTTGTTGTTGTTGTTATTTTTGCTGTGCTAGGGATTGCATGCTAGGCAAGTGCTTTACCACTGAGCAACATTCCCAGGCTGTTTTATCCCTCACTCTTTATGAAACAAAATAATTTTTCAATAAACTTATCAATATAATATTTTTATCCTTTCCTGTGTCTTCTTAGGGCCCTCCTGGCCCACCAGGACCACCAGGACCAAAGGTAATATTCTTTTTCTTTACATCTTTTATTTAGTGTGGATTTTTTTTTCTTATTGTCAATGAGATTTTAATGAAATCTCTCTCTTCAGGGGAATATGGGCTTAAATTTCCAGGGACCCAAAGGTGAAAAGGTGAGTAAAGAAAGAGTTGGTTATTCAGCCCTAGCTTTCTCTGTTCATAATCACTTGAAATGTCTTTTATGTTCCTTCCCCTGCTTCTTGCAACCAACACAGTTTACATGTTATATTATTGTCTGTGGTATATAATGACATAGCACAATCTTATTTTATCTTGTAAACAGGGTGAGCAAGGTCTTCAGGGCCCACCTGGGCCACCTGGGCAGATCAGTGAACAAAAAAGACCAATTGATGTAGAGTTTCAAAAAGGAGATCAGGTGAGTAGGTGAAGAGGAAATCAATAAAAATCTTGTTATATATGTCAATTAATGTGATTCTGGTAATTATTTCACAATATATATGTATATTGTACATCCTAGATATATACAATATTTGACAATTATAGCTAAGTATAGCTGGAAATATTTTTAAAAGCCAAAAAATTTTTGCTACTGAAGTGACATTTCAATAAAATGCATTATAGGCTGAAATATGGTTATATATGAAGGTATTTTTATAAAACCAAGACTTGGGCTAATTAAAATTTTAAAATAGCTTTTTTGGCATATCATTCCATACCATATAATTTACCAATTTAAAGTATACAATTCATATTATGTATTTGCAGTATAGTGAAACTATTATCACAATTTAGTTTTAGAAATTTCTCCCCCAAAATTCCATATCTATTAGGTGTAACTCCCTATTTATCCACAAACACTTCAATCCTAGGCAACGGCTGTTTATTTCTTGGCTCTGTGGATTTGTCTAATCTCGATATATAGATTGAATCATACAGTCTGTGGTGTTCTGTGTCTGGCTTCCTTTATACAACATAATTTCAGACTGGGGATATGGCTTAGTTGGTAGAGTGCTTGCCTCACATGCCCAAGGCCCTGGGTTCAATCCCCAGCACCACAAAAAGAAAAAAGATACAGAGCATAATGTTTAACTACTTCATTCCTTGTATGACTAAATAATATTCTACTGTGTGAATGGTGCATACTTTGCCCATGTATCAGTTGATGTACATTTGGGTTGTCTTTATTTTTAGCTATTTGAATAATTCATGTATAAAATTAGGTCATGGTGGGGTAGATTGCATTGTCTTAGATGACTGTATTTTCTAGATTTCAGTGATAATTCGAGAAATATGAGGTTGCTCAAAATGCCTTTCTTATATTTAGAAATTGTTACCTGATATCTCTACTGGAGTAGATGAAGGGATCAAACACATTTTTATTTCTTACTGGTCCATCTTTATAAACACACAGTTTGTGGAATTTTGTTTCACTCAAATCTAATGAAGAGAGTTAAGAATAAAAGAAAAATTATATCAAAACTCTGTCATCAATATGGGCCATTTAATTCTCTGCCAAAATGTATGTGTGTTTTCCAGATCTCATATTTAGGCATTTCTCTTATTTATAAAAATATTTTATAAGGTTAAAAATCATTAATATTTTTATTTAAGTGTTGTCTTGTTTTGCCTCAAAACTACAAATTAGTGTGGTAAGTGAGCAAAGATGGATCTAGTTTCATTTGCCTACCAAATTTCAAATTCAAGTTAGAAACATTCTATTATCTTTGGTTATACTATATTCAGTTGTTAAAAATGTTTCTGGCTACCTCTAGTAGTTAGTGATAGCCCATATTCTAATTTTAACATTGCTTTTCTTTCTCCCACAACCATATAGGGACTTCCTGGTGACAGAGGGCCTCCTGGTCCTCCAGGGATACGTGGTCCTCCAGTAAGTAACCAAAAGCACATTAGCATCATTTAATTTAAATTGATATTGAACACAGTATCCCATGAACCAATATAAAACTACTTTTGTGTATAGGGTCCTCCAGGTGGTGTGAAAGGTGACAAGGGTGAGCCAGGAGAGCCAGGAAAAAGAGTGAGTGTTATCAGTACTAATACTCTTTGAAGAAAATTCTAAATGTGTGCATTCCTCTGTGTGTGTATGTATTATTCTTTCTTCCTACATCCTTCTTTCATTGCCTGAGAACAATCATTCTTTGTATACTTATTATGATATTGAAGTCAAAAAGTCTATTTAACATATTCCAAGGTAGTAATAAAGCTTATTATATTCTTTAGCCTTATACATTCTAACTAATAAATTTATGTTCTCCATCATTTCTTTGACCCTATAGGGTAAACCAGGCAAAGATGGAGAGAATGGCCAACCAGGAATTCCAGTGAGTATCTAAAGTCCTCTGCCCCCAAAAAACTAGTAGTCTTAGGTGGTGGTAGAAAAGAAAGATGACAAGGAGTTTAGAGTTTGGAAATATTTTAAATTAATGGATATTATCCTGTTTGTCTTTTGGATATGAATTTGAGATACTTCTATATTAAAGTCAGATTTATTGAGATATAATTTATATACAAGAAAACAAATCATATTTAGCATAGAGTTCTGTGTTTTAATAAACATATAGTTGTGTAACCGACATCATAATCAAGAACAATTTTATCACCTTCAAAATTTCCCTCATGTTCTTGTATTTATTCCCTCCCTTACTCTCACTCTCTAAGCTCCTGGCAACATCTGATCTGGTTTCCATCCACATAATTTGCCCATTCTGGAGTTTCATAAAGATGGAGGTATATACTATGTAGCCTTTTTTTATTTGTTCTTTCTAGATATACATGACATTAGAGTGTATCTTGACATATTATACATATATAGAATAAATATAACTTGTTCTTATCAGGATCCTATTATTGTGGTTCTATATAATGTGGAGTTACTCTGGTCACATATTCATATATAAGGATAAGAAAAATATGTCCAATTCATTCTACAGACTTTTCTGAACCCTCCTCCCCCTTCCCTTTATTCCCTTTTGTCTACTCCAGTGAACTTTTAATCTTCCCCTCCCTTATTGTGGGTTAGCATCCACATATAAAAGAAAACATTCAGCCTTTGGTTTGGGGGGACTGATTTATTTCACTTAGCATGATATTTTCTAATCCCATCCATTTACCAGCAAATGCCATAGTTTCATTCTTTTATGGCTGAGTAATATTCCACTTTGTACATATACCACATTTTCTTTATCATACATTTGTTTAAGGGCACCTAGGTTGATTCTGTAGCTTGCTTATTGTGAGTTGAGCTGCTATACACATTGAAATGGCTACCTCACTTTAGTATGCCAATTTTAAGTCCTTCAGCTATAGACTGAGGAGTGGGATTACTGGGTCAAATAGTGGTTCCATTCCAATTTCTCTAAGGAATCTCCATACTGTTTTTTAGAGTGGTTGCACCAAGTTGTAGTCCCAGTAGCAATGTATAAGTGAACCTTTTTCCCCACAACCTCGCCAACATTGATTGTTACTTGTATTCTTGATAATTGCCATTCTGATGGGGTGAGATAGAATCTCAGTTTAGTTTTGATTTGCATTTCTCTAATTGCTAGAGATGTTGAACATTTTTTCATAATTTTCTGACCATTAATATTTGTTCTGTGAAGTGCTTGTTCAGTTCCTTAGCCTATTTGTTGATTGGGTTATTTGTTTTTTTTTTTCCTTTGGTGTAAGGTTATTTTGAGTCCTTTGTATATCTTTGAGATTAATGCTCTGAGGTGCTAGTGGTAAAGATTTTCTACCATTTTGTCTGTGTAGCCTTTTGAATTATAATTCTTTCACATAGAATAATATATTGTACTATGTATTGATAGTTCATTTCTTTTTTTGGCTTAGTAATGGTTGTTTGGATTACTAAGTTTTGGTTAACTATTTACACATTGAAGGATATTTTGGTTCCTTCTGAGTGTCAGCTATTATGAATGAAACTACTATGAACATTCACATATGTTTTTTTGTGTGTGTGTGAACATAATATTTTTTAGTATTTTTTTGTGTGTGTGGTACTGGGGATTGAACCCAGGATCTTGTTCATGCAAGGCAGGCACTCTACCAACTGAGCTATGTCCTCAGCCCAAAATATTATTTTGATGGATCATTTTTGCCAGTGTTCTCATTGCTTCTATGGAGGAGAAGGTTTTTTAGAATTACTTGCTCTGCCATTTTTGCTGATAATATCCCTCTATGTTTTAAAGGGTTTGCCTGGTGATCGTGGTTACCCTGGTGAACCAGGAAGGGATGGTGAAAAGGTAAGAACTGTATTATTTTGAAGAGGGTGGTTTTATTCTAATTCACATAATTCTTCTCTGTTCTAAAGTTGGACTATAAATGAAAAAGTTATAAATATCTTCTTTTGTATTAAAAATATGCCCTCATTATACATCTTTTGGTGTTGCTTCTTTTTCTTTATACCCCATCCTCTAAATTTCCTTCCATTGCCCTAAATCACAGTCCATGTGGTAGAAACAAATGAAGAATTATTTAACTTTAGCATTCCTATTGCAAAGTCAGTGTTTTTGCTTTGAACATGTATTGGCAAAGCTTTTTTTCTTCCAGAAAGAATATTCATCATTATTTTAGTGAGGTGCTCTGGCTAGAAAGGATTATAGCTATAAGTTTAGAATATCTTCTTTAAATATTTCCATTCTGTATGTAATTATCATCTATAAGTTTATTATTAATTCTTTGTCTTTTCCTTTTCACTAGGCCAAGGCAGCCTGACTGAAGTCATTTATTTAGCTATATATTTTAAATGTAACTTGGTTATATATTTTATATATTTATATATTTTAAATGATACCTGATTTTAAAAAGGTCACAAAATATCCCATATCCTAAGACCTCTGTTAATTGCTCTGTATCAAAACAAGAATGAAAAGCTTTGTTTTTCAAGCAATGAGGTAAAGGTGTTATAAAATGTACCTTCTGGGAACATTCAAGTGGTTTATCTGTAAACTAGATCCAGGTGTTACTTTGGCCTGAAAGATACAGTTAGAATGAAGGGAGGCAGCAACTACTAAGAAAATAGGATTTTTTTTCAAGTGTTAAGTTTAAGTTATTTGACAGAATAATGTCTTATACTAAAATGAGTTTTTATATAAATACAAAGTTTCTGTGAACAAATCTAGATCAAGAACAAAGGTATGGGGTTGTAGCTCAGAAGCAGAGCATTACCTAACATGTGTGAGGCACTGGGTTCAAACCTTATCACCACACCAAAATAAATACATGAATGGCTTTCTGTTCATCTATAACTACAAAAAATAAATTAAAAAAAAAAGAATAAAGGTGTGAGAGACATCTATCATTGGGTCTTGGCCAGTAGACCCAAAGTAACAGTTGAATATTGTATTCTCCAGGCTGTTGTAGCTATCAAAGATAAGAATTTTGTCTGAATTTGTCTTTCATTAGCTTTTTAGAGAAAACTCATAAAAGCAATTACAAGTTGTTACCTGTTACTGATGATAATTAAGTCCCCTGCCTCTAAAATATATGTCATGAATTAAAAATGACACTAGATTATGCCCCTGACTGGTTTTGTGGGAAGGAATACAGCTGAATGTAGCAAAAAGTGATAGTTTTAAGTGATTCTTGGGGTACCATTTTTTCATTATCTTCTTTACAGAGAATTTATAGTTTGCTAAAAAATAAAAATCCTGAAACCAAAAAGTGTTACAGCTAGAAGTCTGGTCCAAAACTTCAATTTTCAAATATGTTCCAGAGAGGTTAAATGATCAAGATCATGTAGCTAGTGCATCTGAGACATCATCACTGGTCTTCTTCATCTTATCCCAGTATTGTCTTATTGCATTACATTGTGTTTCTCATTTGAAGTATTTTATTATTGATTTGAGTCTTTTATGGAACTTAATTATCTCTTATATTTTTGAGGAAGTTGATACTTTCTTCTGACTTTTACTAACATATTTTACAATTGCATTGAACAGGGCCAAAAAGGTGACATTGGCCCCCCTGGGCCTCCTGGACTTGTAAGTTTTTTTAGTCTTCATTTATCAATTTTAATATTGCATTATTATTTTTGTGCATTAATTATAAACTCCCTACCTTTTCAAGTCATTACCAACTTCTACTGTCTTAGAAATCTGTACATCTAAGAATTTCAGTAGTGTTGACCTCAAGGTCTTTGTACTGTTCTGTCTTTGTATTACTTCTCCAAAGTAAAGGCCCAAAATTATGGCGTTGGATTGTTTTGCATCATGATTGCCAAATCATTTCTCAAGCAACCAGCAGGTGGTGCAAGTGTTGCTTACAAAGGTTTAACCAAAGAAACTCTTGGGTAGGTGAGGATGGTCCTTTCCCCTGCAGAGCTCAGGACAAAGATGGATTCGGTCCTAATAGGTTTTCTCAATTTGTAATTGTCTGATTCACACCTCTTTCTTTCCAGAGTGTGTGCTTTCTAGGGGCTCTTAATAACAAATATAGGAAACTGCTCTATGAAAGAATAATTGGAGGGTTTACAGATTTTCTGTCATGTTTGCAATGACCATGAAATTTAAGTCAGGTTTATTTTTAACCTTATTAAGAAGAAAATATGATTGCTGAGGTTTGACAAATTGGTTTTACTTTTGTTGAAATTTGGTAAGATTTTATAGTTTAGATGACATTGAAGCCCCAACAGTATGATTGCATAAACCTTATTCTATATGTCCAGACACTTTGGTAACATTAAATCTTTTTGTCCATAGTGAATCTCAGATATTAATACTTAGAACTGTACAAAATATAATGAGGATATACCGAAAGACAATTCTCTTAGGTAGTTTTTATTCACCTTTATTTTACAATCAAAGTTTCAGTTCTCTAGGGGGAATTATCCTTTGAAAACAAGATAATAAAATTTTGATGAGTATTAGAAGAAATGGAAATTTTGGGAGTGTGGTCCTATCCAAGTAGTTCCCTTTTCCTTTTGAACCACTGTCCCAATCCTGGGTCCTACAATTTTTGTTCTCCTCTTGTTTTAACATTTTTTATATAGAAGTAAGAGGAAACACCACCATTTGCTTGTAGGTGTTTATTTGTACCTCAGACTGACAATTTCCTAGATATGAAATTTATTTTCCTTTGTAGGTGTATGAGGTGAATTTTTAAATACTTACCTAGTATGAAATTCTTTAGAATAGACTTAAGTCCTGAGTTCTAAGAAGACAGAGAACAGGTGTGATGAGTTAATTGGGTTGAATCAATACAGTCTTTATGGAATAGAGGAGGTTCTTTTTGTTGTTCTTTGTGGACGCAAGAAAGACATGTGAGTGAGAATAGTGAAAGACTGACGTAAGGCATTACAGATGTTTGGAATGGCATATACAAAGGCATAGATAAGAATGTATAAGTTGCATGAAGAAGTTATAATCAGACTTTATTCTAACAAAAATTCATTGCTAGAAGCAATAGGAGATAAAATAGGTGAGAGAGTTATCATAAGTGAGAAGTGGCTTTACAGAATCTAGGATTGAAAATAGCATCAGATATAGTGAGGAGTAAGCAATTTCGAGTGCTTAAGCAGAGCAGTTAACACAGAAAAATAGGTTTTTGAGGAATTATATCCTAGCAGTAGACATGGATCCAAAGGTTAGCCCAAGTGCTTCTGTTAGTCCAAGTGTGAGTTGAAAATAGTAGCTGTGGCATTTTTAGTAAAGAATTGTTAGGCTTTAGGTGATTGGAATGACTTGAATGTGAATTATAAGAGACAACAAAGAATTCATCTAGATTTGTCACCCTGGGGTTCAGAAAGGTGGTGACATTGTTACTGGTATTAAACATTTCCTAATCAATCAGATGATAATAATATAGAATGTGCCTCAATCTATATAGAAGTCTTAATGATTTTGCATCTGAACACCTGGTAACAAGGTATTATCATATTTAGCTGCTAGATTACTTTCAGGAGAAAAGCCTCTTCCTCTTTGAGTTCCTTTATTTTCTCTCATGATAAGGTAATTCCTAGACCTGAGACTGGTGTGACTATAGGAGAAAAAGGAAACATGGGATTAGCTGGCTTGCCTGGAGAAAAAGGAGAGCGAGGATTTCCTGGAATACAGGGTCCACCTGGCCTTCCTGGACCTCCAGGTAAAATAGACTCTACTCATGTTGTGCTAATTGCATCCTTACTAATCAATCCATGTATATGTTTTATCATACTGGTTCCAGGGTAAGCGTAGCAATAGAAGACATGAGTACTTTTTAATTGACAGATTCTGCCCAACTTGTACTGTAGTGTTTCTCTTTCTTGCCAAATTTTTCATTTGTAATAACACAAAATAAAACAAACAACAAAACAAAACTTACATAATACCCTTTTATCCTAAGAATCCAATTTCTACCTTTTATTATTAATAAATAATACCAAACAGTTCTGTGACTCAAAAGGCAATAGGTGAATTTTCATACTTTTCATACTACTAGGGAAGAGGATGCTGCCCTATAATGCCTAGTTTTTATTCACTTAAAGTTACAGAAATATGTAAGTAGAAATCTCCATTGTGATTTTTCTATTTAATAAAATCTTAGGACTCAATATTGAGGTTTATATCATTCTCTTTGACAATAGCCTATATAGTATAGCACTTCTGATTTGGCCACAGATTAAGCACTGCCCTTGTCTAGCATGTATTTTCAGTGTTCTCTGAAATGGGGTGATAGTTGGTATTTATGTCAAATTTACAAATGCATCTGATATAGTACCTAGCACACATACATATTCAGTAAATTGTGGTTCCTTTCCCTTCGAAAATAATGTTAATGAAATATTATCATGATGAGTGACACCCATTGATCTTTGCAAGAAGAAAGAGAATAAATGTGAGCTTAATTTTGTTCTAAATTTGTACTCTAGATTTCTAATCTCCAGATCGAGGACTAAATATATATCATATCTGAAAAACTGAAATAAGGAAATCTTCCAGGGTGCAGTAAGAGTTAAAGAGTTGAGAAGTATGAAAGAAAAATTGGGGTATAAAATAGAATAGATTTAGAAGCTCCTAAATCAATCATGTGGGAGTTCAAGGAGGAGAGAACAGGAAAAGAGGTAATATTCAAAAACAAATAGTAGCTGAGAACTTACATCTGCTTAAACAAAAGCACAAAACCAAACCAAAACAAAAAAACCACAAAGCCTGTGAAAAGGATCATGAAGCACTAAGTAAGTAAAATAATAATACAAAACGCATAACTAGACAAATTATAGGGACATTTCAGTATTTAGGCATTAAAAAAACTAAGAAAAAGGCAAATTACCTACAGAGAGCATTGAGAGACAGGGGAAGAGATAGGATACCTATGAAGTTTATCACCTCCAGACCTTCTCTGAAATAGTACTGGAGGTTTTATTCTGAGAATAAGGGAAGGAGTTCAGGATGAAGTGGACATGAAAGAAGGATGAAAGAAACAAGGGTTAGAAAAGGTATAAGTAGAGGCTGCAATTCGCCTGCGGCTTGCAGACAGATTGCTAGGGTTCAGCGCCTGGGTGCTTCTTAGAATCTGAGCTTATCGGAGAGAACACCGAGCGCGGGGCGGCCGAGTTCCGGCTCCCGGAACCGTCCCGGGGAGCCTGCGGAGGCTGCTTCTTGGACCCTGCTCCTATCAGAGCATACAACAAGCACTAAGCAGCCGAATTCCGGCTCCCGGAACTGAGCCCGCGGGGACTGCTTCTTGGAGCTTACACTTATAGGAGCTTACACCGAGCACGGAGCGGCCGAGTTCC
>NW_026000261.1:6293474-6307811 GCF_001458135.2 Marmota marmota marmota | reverse complement strand
GGAGCACAACAGACACTAGGATGGCAATTTGTAAATCAATGGATGTGTAACTGATGTGATTCTGCAATCTGTGTATGGGGTGAAGGTGGGAGTTCATAACCCACTTGAATCAAAGTGTGGAATATGATATGTCAAGAAATTTGTAATGTTTTGAACAACCCACAATAAAAAAATAAAATAGAAAAAAAAGGTATAAGTAAAGCTTAATAACTCTAAATGAGGCTTTTTTCTGAAAGGCTTTTAGCTTGTTAATTTCTTTTATTTAAATCATTTTGTTGTTGTTTATTTTTTATGTGGTGATGGGGACTGAACCCCATGGCCTCATGCATGCTAGGCAAGTGCTTTACCATTGAGCTATATAACCATCCCTCTAAATGAGTTTTGATAATTAAAAAATAAAAAAAAAAATAGGGGCTGGGGTTGAGTCTCAGTGCTGGAGTGCTTGCCTAGCATGTGTGAGGCCCTGGGTTCAATCCCCATCACCACATAAAAACAAATAAAATAAAGGTATTGTGTCCAACTACAACTAAAAAATAAATTTGAAAAAAAAGGTGCTTTAAGTAACAATCTAAAAGTGGAACTGTACATTTCAACATGAGATGTGTAAGTACAGAAGGGATCAGGGAGTCAGAGAGGGTTCTTTGTTGTTTTGTCATGTTAGAAGGAGAAAAATATAGGTATTGTTAACTATAAGTTTTTAGAAAAGTATAGATTTAAAGACATGGGTTAAACATTTAAAAGTAACTACTAGACAATATTAGGAAAAATGCATAGCTTTATACACCAGTAAAGAAGAAAAGGGATAAAAAACCTCTATGCAGTAGAAGTTAGGATTGGGGCAAAACAAAAATAAACCCAGGTAAATAGAAAATAAAATATGAGATGAGTAAAAGAAGTTAAAAATAAATCAGTAATTGAACAAATGTGAAAATACCAAACACCAATTAAAAGATACTAAAATAAAATTGGTATAAAAATATCTTTATACTATATATGATAGACATTTCTAAAGCAAAAAAAAAGAAATTTGAAAATAAAACAGTGGAAAAATCTATTAGATGATATCAAAAAGAAAGCTAGCTTATAAATTTGATAATATGAAATAGAATTCAGCACAAAATACATTAAATGTCAGGTATTTTATATGTATATATAGATAAATTATGCCACAGAGGATATAAAAGTCAGTTGTACTTAACAAATGGCTTTGAATATATAAAGTGAAAACGTATAAACTACAAGGGATAAATGGCAAATCCCCAACATGTCAAGTAGTTAAAAATTAAGGATAAAAATAATTTGAGAAACACAATCAAGCTATCTATGTGGAAGAGAGAAAAAAATTAAACAGCATAAAATACACATTTATTTTCAAATATACATGAAATATTTACAGAAATTGACTCTATTAGAGCAGAAAAAAATCTACTATGTTCAGATTATTCTCTATGATCACAGTAAAATATAGTGATGATATGACAACAAAATCACCAAAGAACATTTTATATTAAAACACAATTACAAATAACTCTGAAGATGAAACAAATGGAAATGACAAACTACAGAATGCAAAGCAACAAGGAAAACACTTCATATCAAAACTCAATGAATATAGCCAAAGCATTACCCTTAATTTATCACAAAGTTAGAAATACTAAAAGTAATTGAAGGGCTGGGGTGTAGCTCAGTTACAGAGTGCTTATCTAGCATGTACAAGGCCCTGGGTTCAATCCCCAGTACCACAAAAGAATGTAAATGAGCTAAGTTGAAAACACAAACACGTGTATAAAAATGACAGATGCAAGAAAAGTTCAGCGAAACACTTGATAAACAATTTAAAACAATTTTGGTCAGGTATGGAAACTAAAAGATGCTATTGAGAAAAGATTGAAATGAACAAAACTCAGCAAGTATAATCAAGATAAAAGTGAGACAAGGGGTGGGGCGAGGTGACACACACCTGTAATCCCAGCAGCTCAGGAGGCTGAGGCAGGAGGATCACAAATTCAAAGCTAGCCTCAGCAGCAGTGAGACCCTAAGCAACTCAGTGAGATCCTGTCTCTAAATAAAATACAAAATAGGGCTGGGGTTGTGGCTCAGTGGTTGAGTGCACCAGACTCCAATCCTTGGTATCTCCCCCCAAAAAAAGTGAGACAAGGCACAAATAAAATTAGCAAATAAAAAGATATTACCATTATTTAAACTTTAAGCTAAAAGAGAACTAATTATATCTTAATACATTTGGAATTGTAAATGAAAAGTTAGACTTCTTATGGAGTAGAAAAGAAATGATTAATATTGTCCTGAGAAAGTAGGAAATGTAAGTAGATCAATTAAAATAGAAGATTTTGAAATGTTGGTTCTCCACGAAAAAAATATTGATTTTTATGGGTGATTTTGTGGCTTAAGTCTACCCCACTGTCAAGGAACAGATAATTCCCCTATTTTAAACTATTTCAAAACACTAAAAAACTTAATCCAATTTAAAAACATTGATACCAAACCACCAAGGGGATAACACTTCAATTAAGTATAATTCAGCCTTATCAATGAACATAGAATAAATAATCCTAAATAAAATATTATCAAGTCAATTCAGAAGCATATTAAATAATGACATTATAACATTGCTATAAATGACTATATTAACAATAAAAGAGAGTAGGCCAATAAATGTAGAGAAATTCACAGTAGTAATAAAACAAATACATGTATAAAGACAGCAGAAGATATGTAAGAACTCTGTGGGATTTTATAAACTTTATTAAATACAATAAAATTACTAAATATATAAAGATGTACTTCATTGTTACTTTATGTAATAAGTTGGTATTATAAATAATCAATTCTACCAAAAGTCAGTCTTTAAGTTCAAATTATTCACACTTCGAATTCCAGTGGGTTTCTAAAAATAAAAAGTGACAAGGTGATTCCATCATTAATTTAGAGGAACAAATCTGTAAGTGAAGATGATTTTTAAAAAGAACAAAGATATATGTAACTTCCTTACCAGCTTTAAATCCATATAAAGCTATAGTAACTAAAAAGTGTATTAACAGTACAGAAATATTAAATAATGACAGTGGAATTGAAGAATGTGCAGATTGAGAATCATGTTTACATTGGAACTTTGAAATGCCTATTTTATAACTTTCTTTTATTTCTGAGAGTATCAGAGTAGGTAGAAAATTATTACTACTTTCCATAAGTAATAAAGTCACCTTGAATTATTATTTCTTATATTTAAACTTATTTACATTATTTGAACAACCTTTCAAATATTGATTATGATGGAAAAAATAAGAACAAAATAAATCTTATGTTAAAGGAAAATCTAATAATTACTTAATGTCTCATTGAGAACCAAATTAATATCTTTAATGTAAGATCATTTTGATCACTTTATGAGTGCTCTTTCTTATCTTAGGGACTGCAGTTATAGGTCCTCCTGGTCCCCCTGGATTTCCTGGAGAGAGGGGCCAGAAAGGTGATGAAGGCCCACCAGGAATTTCTATTCCGGGATCTCCTGGACTTGATGGACAGCCTGGGGCTCCTGGCCTTCCAGGGCCCCCTGGCCCTCCTGGACCTTACATCCCTCCTAGTAAGCTTTCTTTTTCTCCTGTTATGTTCTATTTTTGTTTTTGTTTATTTCACTTATAAGTGACTCCAGCTAAAGGTTGGCATCATTATTTGCATTCCTGATGTCTAGGAGATTCTATTGAAGATTCTTCTGTTCAGTTTGGGTGATTGTTTGATGTTTAAATTTGCTCTTCAAATGTATCTTCAAATACTATCATCTACAATATTGTGTCTTCCTTTTGGTTGTATTTCTGCAAAGAAATTAATGAAAATAGATTTTTTTTTTCTAGCCTATTGGGCTCTCATGTAGTCTTCTGAATGTTTCATAACAATTAGCTGCTATACTATTCTTTCTTTGTCTAATTTAGGTGATGAGATATGTAAAACAGGCCCTCCAGGCCCACCTGGATTGCCAGGTGATAAAGGACTACCTGGGGAACAAGGAGTGAAAGGTATGATCCCCAAACTTTGTTCATTCCTTCTTTTTTTCATAACATCAGCAAAATCCCCTTATTTTATCTTCCATCCTACCTCAGTGACTCATTCCCTATTCATACACCAAGATCATCTCATGAATAATACTATATACCTACATAATCTTGATTTCATAAATCCAACTTTTGTGATCATTTATTTCCTATCTTTCTAACTCACTATCTTCCTTCATTCCTTTGTTCCTCCATCCCTCCCTCCCTCCTTTCTCTCTACCCACCCCACTTCTTCCTTTCTTTCTCCAGGGATTGAACTCAGGGCCACTCAACCACTGAGCCACATCCCCAGCCCTATTTTGTATTTTAGAAACAGGGTCTCACTGAGTTGCTTAGTATCTCACCACTGCTGAGGCTGGCTTTGAACTTGCCATCCTCCTGTCTCAGCCTTGAAGGCTGCTGGGATTACAGGCGTGTGCCACTGTGCCTGGCTCCTAGCTCACTACCTACAACATTACTTCAACACCATTGAGATCCCTTAACTTTTTGGTGTCCTTCCTTTGCTCTTAACTTCATCCCATGATCAGTCATTGGAATCAGTCTTATTCATAAACCTTTGATTCCTTTGTCCTTCCCTAACTTCCTTGTACTTGCTAGGAACTAAAGTGTAGCCTTAGTAGTTTCAAAATTTCTACCTCTTCTGAGCCTGTATCTTCTCTTTTCAAACTCATTATACCTCCTTCCCTATTCTCATTTTAAGATTCTGACCTACCTTCATACTTCAATGACCAATTAAAGTAATAACAACAGTTATTATACATTGCTACCACCAAATTTACACACATGCTTGAATTTGTGCCACTGAACTCTACTTTCTTGCCTATTGCTGTTGCAACTCCCATATAAAGCCAGTTTTTCTATTTGCATAATAGATTGCATTCCCTTTTGTTTCCCCAGGGATTTTGGTCCAGAAATTTTTGCTTCTTCCACATCGTCAAATTTTCCCTACTGGATAATTCTTTGCAGCATACAAATATGCTTTTTTATAACCACTGAAAAAATATGTTAATGGTAATCCCACTCCTCCTACAAGCTACTGTTCTATTTTTCTGCTCCCATTTGCAGCAAAACTCCCTAAGAATGTTCTGTTCACTGTTTCTAGATACCCTCCTCCCATTTTCTTTTTTTTCTTATTTTTTTTCTTTTAATGGATACTAAAATCATAAAAGTTGTACTAATGTTAATGGTGTGTTATATAATGTCAATACATGATTATATTGTGTAATATTTAAATCAAGTTAAACAAAGTTATCTTTTCAACATTTATTATGTTATTGTGGTGAAAACTTTAAAAATCCTTTCTTCTAGCTTTTTCAAATATACAGTACATAATTGTTATAATAGTTATCTATAGTCGCCACACTGTGTAAAAGTATCTTCAGAGCATCTCACTCCTCTCTGACTGTAACTTAGTAGGTATTGATCAACTTCTCACCTTCCCTTCCTACTGTTTATTGTTCTAAGCCTGTGATAACCACCATTCTCCTCTTAACTTTATGAGATCAACTTTTTAAAATTCTACATATGGTGAGATCACATGCTACTTGTCTTTAGGTATCTGCCTTACTTCACTTAGCATGATGGACAGGATTTTCCGCTTTTTGTGACTGAATAGTATTCTATATGTAAGTGGAATAATATTGTGTACCACATTTACTTATCAATTCATCATTTGATGGTCCCATAGGTTGTTTCCATTCCTTGGTTATTATAAATGGTGCTGCAGTGAACATTGGCATATAGATGATGCTTGTATACACAGATGTCATTTCCTTTGGATGTATACCCAGTAGTAGAATTGCTGCATTATATGGCAGTTCTATTTTTAATTTTTAAATAACCTTCAAACTATTTATTATACTGGCTATACTAATTTACACTCCCACAAACAATGTGCAATATTTTCTCCACATCTTTGCCAGCACTACGTTTGGTCTTTTTGATCTTGGCCTTTCAAAGCTGGGGTGAGGTATTAACTCCTTGTGGTTTTGATTTGCATTTTCCTGATGATCTGTGATGTTGAACATGTTTTCATATACCTGTTGTTCATTTGTATGTTTCTTTTTTGTGAAATGTGTATTTAGATCTGTTACCCATTTTTAAGTCAAGTTATTTGTTTTTCTGCTCTTGAGGTTTTGAAGTTCCTTATATATTCTGGATATAAACCCATTGCTAGACATTTACATTGCAAATATTTCTCCCATTATCTAGGTTGTCTATTTTGTCTCTTGGGTGTTCCCTTTGAGGTACAGAAGCTTTCGAGTTTTGTGTAATATCATTTGTCTATTTTTGCTTTCATTTCCTATGATTTTGGGGTTTTGGCCAAAAAAAAAAATTCTTGTCATTACAATTTCCTGATACATTTCCTTATGTTTTTTACTAGTAGCTTTATAGTTTCAGGTCTTACTTTTAAGTTGATCTTTGTAACTAATGAGAGATAGGGGTCTAGCTTCATTCTTCTACAGCATATATCCAATTTTCTCTGCACCATTTATTGAAAAGACTGTACTCTCTCCAATGTGTGTTCTTCCAAAATCAGTTGGCTATAGACTTATGGATTTATTTTTAGGCTCTCTGTTCTGTTCCATTGGTCTAGTTGTCTTTTTATGCCAATACCTTGCTTTATTGATTACTACAGCTTTGTAGTATGTTTTGAAGTCAGGTGGTTTAATGCCTCCAGCTTTGTTCTTTTTGTTCAAAATGGCATTAGCTAGGGTTGGGGCTGGGGCTCAGGGTCAGCACACTTGCCTGGCATGTGTGAAGCATTAGGTTCAATTCTTAGCACCACATATAAATAAGTAAAATAAAGGTCTATCGACAACTAAAAAAAAATTAAATGGCTCTTCAGGATTTTTTGTGGTTACATAGATATTTGAGAATTTTTTTCTATTTGGGTAAAGAATTAATAGAGATTGTATTAAATCTGCAAATCACTTTGTGTAGTATGGACATTTTAACAATAGTGATTCTTCCAATCCATGAACACAGGATGCCTTGCTACTTTTTTCTCTTTTTAAATTTCTTTCATCAGTATCTCATAATTTTTGTTTTGCAGAGATCTCTTACCCCTTTGGTTAAATTTATTCCTAGATATTTTATATTTTGAAGCTATGGTAAAAGGAATTACTTTCTGATTTCTATTTCAGATAATTCGCTGAAATTAGTGTATAGCAACATTACTGATTTTTGTATATCGGTTTTTTGCCCTGCAACTTTCCTGAATAATTTATTAGTTCTAAAATTTTTTGGCAGATATTTAAGATATATCAAATCATGTCATCTGCAAACAATGACAATTTGACTTTTTTTTCCAATTTGGATGTCTGTTTTTCCTTTCCCTTGCCTGTTTGTATCCAAAACTATGTTAAATAAACATGTTAAAAGTGAGCATCCTGATCATGTCCCATATCTTAGAAAATCTTCAGCTTTCCCCATTTTATTTTCTTTTTCCCATTTAATATAATGTTATCTGTTGGCTTATTAGAAATGGTCTTTATTATGTTGAGGCATGTTCCTTGTATACCTAGTTTGTTCAGTATTTTTATCACAAGGGGATATTGAATTTAATCAAATGCTTTTTCTGTACAAATTGAGAGGACCATGTGGTTTTTGTCCTTCATTCTGTTGATATGATATATCATGTTATTGATTTGCATATGTTGGACCCTCCTTGCATCCCTAGAATGAATCCTACTTATGGGAAGTAATTTTTTTAAAGTGCTATTGAAAGGAGGGAAAAGGAAGGTAAAGGGGAATGAGAATGATCACATTATGTTATGTCTATGTATCAATATGACATAATGAATACCTTTATTATTTATAGTTATAATGCAGCAATTATCAAATATTGTGACCCAACTCTTTAAATCGACTTTGAGACTACAATAAAAGTGCATTTCTGAGTAGGGAAAAAAGTAAAGTGCTGTTGGATTTGGTTTGCTAGCATTTCATTGAGGATTTTAAAAATCTGTTTATCAAGGATATTGGCCTGTAGTTTTCCTCCTTTTGTTGTGTCCTTACCTGGTTTTGGTATCAGGGTAATACTTGCCTTATAGAATGTGCTAAATGATTTCTTTTTCTGATTTTTTGGAATAACTTAAGAAGAATTAGTATTCTTCGAATGTTTGGTAGAATCAGCAGTGTAGCTATCTGGTTCTGAGCTTTTCTTTAATGGGAGGTTTCTTTTATTACTGATTCAATTTAATTAACAAGTATTGTCAGTTCAGGTTTTTTGTTTCTTCAGGATTCAGTCTTGGTAAGGTGTGTGTATTCAGGAATTTTCCCATTTCTTCCAGAATATTAAATTAGTGGGTATATGCTTGTTTGTAATAATCTCTAATGAGCTTTTGTATTTTTGTAGTGTCAGTTACAATGCTTCCCTTTTCATCTTTGATTTTCTCTCTCTCCTTTTCTTAGTCTAGCTGAAGGTTTGTCTATTTTATCTTTTCAAAGAACTAGCCCTTTGTTTCATTAATCTTTTGTGCTGTGTTTTTGATCTCCATGCAATTTATTTTCACTTTGCTCTTTCTTATTTCTTTCCTTCTACTAATTTGGTATTTAGTTTGTTTGTGATTTTTTTATTGCTTCAGATGCAGTGACAGGTTGTTTATCTGGGATCTTTATAATTTTTTGATGCAGTCATTGATTGCTATAAACTTCCCTGCTAGTATTGCTTTTGCTGTATCCCATAGCGTTGGGTATGCTGTGTCTCCAGTTTTCTTTTAGGTGTTTTATCATTTTACCTTTCACATTTTAATCTTTGTTTTTATCTTCAGTTAATTTTTATGTATAGTTTGAATCAGAGATCAAAGTAGTTTTTTTCTCCTATAGATATACTGTTGACTCAGTATTATAATACAAAAGACCATCAAAATTTTATTAATACTTTTGTATTACTTATAATAATGTATTCATTTCATTAAAACATTTATTGGAAATCATGACTATATATGTGTGAGTCTGATTTTGACCTCTCTATTCTGTTTTTTTTTTAATTTATCTCTCCTTGCATCAATACCAGACTGTCTTAATTATTGTGGCTTTGTAGTAAGTCTTATATATTGTAGATTCTTTGTATTTTTATACATCTAAGAATTATCTGTTCAACTTTTAATTTTGAAATGCTCAGTCCTTATTCCTCTTCCATACCTAAACTCATTCATCCAGTTCTTTGACTTTTTAAAAATTTATATATGACAGCAGAATGCATTATAATTCTTATTACACATTCATATCTCTGGTTGTATACAAAGTATATTCACAACAATTTGTGACCTCATACATGTATTTTGGATAATAATGATCATCACATTCCACCATCATTAATAACCCCATGCTCTCTTCCTTCCCCTCCTACCCCTCTGACCTATCTAGAGTTCATCTATTCCTCCCATGCTCAATGTCCCTATCCCACTATGAATCAGCCTCCTTATATCAGAGAAAACATTCAGCATTTGGTTTTTTGGGATTAGCTAACTTCACTTAGCATTATCTTCTCTAACTCCATTTACTTGCAAATGCCATGATTTTATTCTCTTTTATTGCTGAGTAATATTCCATTGTGTATATATGCCACATTTTTTTTATCCATTCATCTATTGAAGAGCATCTAGGTTGGTTCCACAGTCTTGCTTTTGTGAATTGTGCTGCTATAAATGTTGATGTGGCTGTGTTCCTGTTGTATGCTGTTTTTAAGTCCTTTGGGTATAGTCCAAGACAAGGAATCTCCATACTGCTTTCCAAATTGGCTGCACCAATTTGCAGTCCCACCAGCAATGTATGAGTGTGCCTTTTTCCCCACATCCTCGCCAACCCTTAGTCTTGTTTGTATGCATAATAGCTGCCATTCTGACTGGAGTGAGATGAAATCTTAGAGTGGTTTTGATTTGAATTTCTCTAATTGCTAGTGATGATGAACATTTTTTTCATATATTTTTGATTGATTGTATATCATCTTCTGAGAAGTGTCTGTTCAGATCCTTGGCCCATTTATTGAAAATACTATGAACTTGTCAGTTACTTCCAAATTTCTGTCTCCTGTCCAGGTATAACTCTTTGCCTTTAGATTTGTGTGTGAAACTACTTGGTCAATGTTTTGAACTTGACATCCTGATCAAGTTACAATCCTAATTTCTGCTACTTCCTTTTCCACAATTGCTTTACTGCCATCTTCCCCTTCTTACATGAAAAGTAATCTGCTCTAGCCTTCTAGTTGTTTCAGGTTAAATAACCCTGGAGTCATCCTTGATAGCTCTCTTCTTTTGTATTCCATGTATGATCCATGAGAACATCCCATTGGCTCTACTTTAAACCTAACCAATTCTGATCATCTTCATTGCTGTAACTCCGGAATGAACTACCATCTCTCTCATAGAACCCTATAGAAGTAGCCTCTTAAGTGGTTACCTAGTTTCCATCCTTGCCCTTAGAGCTTATTGTTAACATAACAACCTTTGCTTTTCTTTTTAAATTCTTCTACAAGATTCTCATTTTACTCATAATAAAAGCTATTGAGTTTACCATGACTTATACAATACTCCATGAGAACCCATTCCTTATAAACAGTTTACTCTCTGATGTGGTTCTACTTTATTCTGCTTCAGCAATCTGGTCTGTTTGCTATTCCTTATGCACATGTGACACCCTCTAAGTTTTTTTTTTCCTCATGTATTTTCTTTTCAATGAGGTCTACCCTGACCGCTCTATTTGAGTTTGCAACCTTCCTTCCACTCACCCATCCCTAGCATACCCAATCTCATTTACCAAGCTCTGCATTTACTACAAACATAACACTTTAATATATTTTAAAATACTTACTATACTTAATATAATAAAATGTTTAATATATAATTTATTGCCTTCATTGTTTATCATTCCTTTCTACTGGTGGAATGTGAGCTCCACAAAGGCATGGATTTTTGTCTGTTTTGTCTGTCAGTGTATCACAAATACCTGGAACAGTACTTGGCATACAGTGGACACTTAGTAAATATTGATCAATGAATTGATTCTACACGTAAGCTTCTCTAAATACACTGTTAGGTAGAAATGTTATCCCTTACTACTATATTCTTTAGGACTTCTCTAAAGAAGGTTTAAGTACCCCCTTCCAGCCAGACATGGTGGTACATGTCTGAAATCCCATTGACTCAGGAAGATGAAACAGGAGGTTCACTAGTTCAAAGTAGCCTCAGCAACCTAGGGAGACTCTATTTCAATGTAAAATAGAAAGGGCAGGGGATGTATATCAGTGGTAAAGTGCCTCTGGGTTTGTTTAATCCTCAATACCATCCTCAAACCATCTCCAAAGTATTCCTTCTAGGTAATAATTTTTATTATAATTTTTACCAGGTGACAAGGGTGACACCTGCTTCAACTGCATTGGAACTGGTATTTCAGGACCTCCAGGCCAACCTGGTTTGCCAGGTCTCCCAGGTCCTCCAGGTAAAACATTCTGCGTAAAATATTTCTTGGATAGATTCTAGTAAGTTAGAGTTAATAAATACCAGCAGGTACAATATTATACATAACATGAAATATTAAATTTATTTAAAATAAAGGATGATTTCATTTCAAGATTTTAAAAGAGGAAAATAAAAATGCAAATTAAGTGAGATAGAATGGGATTCTTATTTTAAAACTTGATTTCCTGACTTGATGATTTCTATGAGCTTTATTGAGGTTTCAAGCTCAAAACTCACATTATTTTATGTGTATGCATGCTAGGATCTCTTGGTTTCCCTGGACAGAAAGGTGAAAAAGGACATGCTGGAGCAATCGGTCCCAAAGGATTACCAGTAAGTTTAAGTATATTATAAATCAAAAAGAATTAGAGGAAAGTCATACACACTTTGAGTTTCACTTATGGAGTGATTAGATAGTTGTTAGATAGATTATAGATAGATATTTTATATAGACATGTATATAGAGAGATAGATATATTTTATATTAAATTGTAATTTATTTGATTCCTTGACCCTCCCTAACTTGTGCCTTACTTGATTTTATTATTTTTTACACTAAATGTTATTATTGATGGATTAAACTGTAGAGAAGAAAGTATTACGAAAAATGAAACTGATTTTTTTTTCTCTTTCTTGTCCCCCTCTACTTTGATATTTCCCCCACTCAGGGCATACCAGGAGCTCCAGGTGCTCCAGGTTTTCCTGGATCTAAAGGTGAACCTGGTGACATCCTCACTTTTCCAGGAATGAAGGGTGACAAAGGAGAATTAGGCTCCCCTGGAGTTCCAGGGCTTCCTGGTTTACCTGGCACTCCTGGACAGGATGGATTGCCAGGACTTCCTGGCCCCAAAGGAGAGCCTGTGAGTTGGTTTGATATTCTTGGTCTTTTAATGTTGAATTTCCACACTGAAATGTTTTCTAGGAGTTGGGTGTGGTGGTGTGCACCACCCAGCTACCTTGGAGGCTGAGGCAGGATAATTTCAAGTTCAAGTCTATCCTGAGCAACTTAGTGAAACCCTGTCTAAAAATTTAAAAAATAAAATAAAAGGTCTGAGGATGTAACTCAGTACTAGAGCACCTGCCTAACATGTGCAGAGCCCTAGGTTTAATCACCAGTATCCAAAAAAAAAATAGTTTCCTAAATTAAAATAAAGGATAGGCCTTGTGCTAAGTTGTACACCCAATCTATGCTCAAAAAATATGATTACATATAGTAATAGTACACCATTACTTGTAGTATTTCCTTACTATTCTTATGATTCAGTTCAATTTCTAACACATTAGTATATTACTACTGGATATGAATAGGTAGGCAGGAGATTAAGATGCTTGAGTCATCATGAGGTTCATCCATTTCTTGTTCCACATATTTATAGCTGACAACCAGATATTTGTGCTTTTTATGTAAAGTATTCTTAGTAGTATGAGTATATGGCCATGTTAAATGTGCCACAGAGCCAAATATCGAACATTAAGGAGCAATCTCATTTTGGGCATAACACATGGCCCAGAATGTTTAGGTTGGAAGTATATTTTATAATATGTTAGCTAGACTATAACCTTCTTGACTTTTATTAGGTTGTAAGCTTCATGAGAGTCGAGATTTGTGTCTACTTATATTCTCTGCTATATTCTCACACTTGACACATAGGACTAGCTCAAATATATTTGTTGAAAGAGTGAATAACTAAGTGAATTGATCCTACATACCAACCATTCCATAATAGCACCTATACTTATGTAGCTGTTAAGAAAAACAATTTATGACTATATCATTTCCTTAGTTATATTAAATAATACCAACCTAAGTCGGGCATAATGGCACATGTCTGTAATCCCAGAGGCTTGGGAGGCTGAGGCAGGAGGATCATGAGTTCAAAGCCAGCTGCAGCAACTCAGGAAGTCCCTAAGCAAGACCCTATCTCTAAATAAAATACCAAAAGGACTGGGGGTGTGGCTCAGTATATAAATATCCCTGGATTCAATCCTCAGTGCCAAGAAAAAAAAGAAAAGAGAGGAAAAGAGACCCCTGACTTAAAAAAAAAAATTAAACGGCTAGGGATGTGACCCAGTAGTTAACTACCCTAGGGTTCAGTCCCTGGTACAAAGAATAATGATAGTACCAACCTACAGATAGTTGTTATATCTTTGTGTTTCTGTAGTAAACTTTTCCCTTTTCAGGGTGGAATTGCTTTTAAGGGTGAAAGAGGTCCCCCTGGGAACCCAGGTTTACCAGGTCTCCCAGGAGATATGGGGCCTATGGGCCCTGTTGGTTTTGGCCCTCCAGGCCCAGCAGGTGAAAAAGGCATACAAGGTGTAGCAGGAAATCCAGGCCAGCCAGGAATACCAGGTAAGTTTACTCTTATTATTTGTTCTATTTTAAGTTTTGTGCTTAAGAGTGTACACATATTATCATGTAGATGCACTTGGCTTCCTTTCCTGAGAGATGTATTTCCCTAGCCTTTTATATTTGGACTCTTCAGAGCTCCATAGCAAGGCAACACAATATTTTAAGGGGGAATTCTTTTTAAATTTTTGTTCTTTTTTTAAATTTTTTATTGTGGGTTGTTCAAAACATTACAAATTTCTTGACATATCATATTCGACACTTTGATTCAAGTGGGTTATGAACTCCCACCTTCACCCCATACACAGATTGCAGAGTCACATCAGTTACACATCCATTGATTTACAAATTGCCATACTGTCTGTTGCCATACAGTCTGTTGTGCTCCGCTGCCTTTCCCATCCTCCACCCTGCCCCCTCCCACTACACCCCACCACCTCTCTCTCTCTCCTCCTCCTCT
>NW_026000261.1:6283599-6286436 GCF_001458135.2 Marmota marmota marmota | reverse complement strand
GTGACGTCAGTTTACCAACATGGTGGCTGCTGGCCTCCTCTGTGGTCTGACCGGTGTGGAGAACCGAGATGGACCGCTCCCTTCCCCCGTCTCGAACCCAGAATTCAGCCCTGAGTACGGTGCTTGCGCGGCTGGCAGAAACTGCAGAGCTGTAACCCTGCGTCTCTATCCCAGCGCGCGCTGCAGACTCTAGCCGCGGGGCGATTTGCTGAATAAGCAGTGTTACCCTCCGTGCGACAAACCTCTCACGTTTGAGTCCCCATAGCCGATCCTCGTGCGATGGAAATCCTTCCTCCAGGTTCCGGAGCACCCCACTATTGCTGGAAATTCCTAACAAGATATCCTTTAGCCGTCCTGACTTGTCATACTCCCACACAGTGAAGCAGCACACGGGGGCAATGCACTCCCCTCGCCGCCATCTTCCTTCAATTTTTGTTCTTTTTAAGTGCATGATCTATAATGCAAAGTTTAATAAATAATTATAATAGAAACACACATGTAATTATCACACACATCAAGAAATAGAACATTGCCAGCATCCTAAAAACCTCTGCCTTCTTGTTCCTGTTCTTGCCTGATCATCATACCCTTCTTTCTCTCCAAAAGTAACCACTGCTGTGACTTTTGCATGATTTTTTTCCATTTCCCACTGTTTTATCACTTATATATGCATTCCTAAAAAATACTTCAATTTTGCTTCTTTTTGAGCTTCATATTAGTGGAATCATAGGGTAAGTGTTCTTTGTGTTAACTTCGTGTGTAGCTATATTATATTCATTTTCATTGATATATATATATTAGTATCCCATTGTGTGTGTGTGTGTGTATGTGTTTTACAATTCATTTATACATTCTTTGTTCAATGAATCAATGTGTTATTTGCAATTTGGACCTATTATAATAAATGTTTTTATGTACAGTCATACACAAACACACACACACGCACGCACACACACGCACACACACACACACACACACACACACACTGGTGTTCACATGCTCACACTTCTGTAGGGCAGGGGTTAATAACAACAACCCATTTATCAAATCCATCTCATTATCTGTTGTTACAAATAATTTTTTATTTGTACATTTCCATGCCCAATCACCATTGTCTATAGTTATTTTTTGAGCAATAACAGCAGAAAAGAGTACTTACTAAAGAGACCATATGGTCCACAAAGCCTAAGGTACTTACTCTCAGGTCCTTTTCAGAAAAAGCTTATCAATCCCTGAGTTAAAGTATATATTTAAGATTTAACTTTTATGAAGCAGAGGATATGACATTTTGAGGCAGCTTGACTAGATATCCAGAGCAAATATGCCAATATACTAGCATAAGAGATGTTGGAGATTTTATTGCTCTACATATTTGCTGATATTTTATTTTGTCATACTTTAACATTTTTTCTAGTATATTAAGTGCAATATATCTTGGCAGTTTCATTTTGTGTTAAAATTTAGTGCCTTCTCATATATTTATTGGCCATTTGATTTCCTTTTGTGAAATGTTTGTTTTTACCAGTTTTCCTATTGGAATATTTGTTTTTATTATTGATTTTGAGAAGTTCTTTATATATTCAGTGTATTACTTCTTTGTTAGCTATGCATTTTGCAAGAAATCTTTACTTACCATGGGTCTACCTTTTGTATTCCCTGATGTCTTTAATAAACAAAAATCAGCTTTAATATGGTCATATTTGTTGGTCTTTTTCTCTCATGGTTAGTGCTTGTTATGTCATGTTTAGGAAATTTTTCTTTGTCCTGAGCCAATTTTAAGCCTCTCTTTCAATTAATGAGAAATGGTTGTACTTGGACTTTGTACATATAAAACCTAAAAGTGTCATTAGCTAACCAAAAATAAATACTTTCCTTGTTTACTACAATTTTTAAACTGACTTACATTTTTAAAAATATATTTAAAGATACTATCTTGTAATAGGGTTCTCCAAAGGATTGGAACTATTAGGAAGACTAGATAGATAAGAAGGGGTTTTTTTTAGGGAAATTGACTCACATGACTATGGAGACTGAGATGTCCCATGATAGGCTTTTTGTAAGCTGGAGAAGTAGGGAAGAAGGTAGTGTATCTTGTTCCAAGTCCAAAGGCCTGAGAACCTGGGAGCTGCTGGTGACGGTCCCAGAGTTTGAAGGTTGGAAAAACTGTAGTTGTGATTTTCAAGAGCAGGAGAAAATGAGTGTTTGAGCTCCAGAAGAGAGAGAGAACAAATTTGCCTGTTTTCTGCCCTTCTGTTCTATCCAGACCCTCAGATGTTGCATGATGCTGGACCACACTGGATGAGGCAGGTCTTCCTTACTCAGTCCACTAATGCCAATACCAATTTCTCATAGAATCACCCCCACAGGCATACCCAGAAATAATGTTTTACCAGCTATCTCGTTATCCCCTAACCCAGTGAAGTTGACATCTAAAATTAATCACATCTTCAATCATGGAAATTCTTAAAGCCATCATCTACTTTTTCTCTTTGAAATTTCTTACTTACATTTGATACTTTCCTAGAATATATAATGTGGTACTGTTTTCTTGTGGGTTTTTGTTAATTTGCATTTTCAAAGGATTTTTGACAATTCCCTCTTTTGTTTTTAATTAAATGAGAGTTTTAGTTAAATAAACACTTTTCATTCACCACTGATCCATTCTTGTTTTCAGGTCCTAAAGGTGATCCAGGTCAGACCATAACCCAGCCAGGGAAGCCTGGCCTGCCTGGTAATCCAGGCAGAGATGGTGAAATAGGACTTCCAGGTATGTGAGGAATTTATTTCAAAATATCTCTACCACTTGTTAGCTTCTTTTTTTTTTTTTTTTTTTTTTA
>NW_026000261.1:6233118-6283355 GCF_001458135.2 Marmota marmota marmota | reverse complement strand
GTTTTTTGGTTTTTTTTTTTTTTTTTTTTTTTGAATGTTTCCCTTTCAACAACTGCTGTTTCTTTCTCAATAGGTGACCCTGGACTCCCAGGCCAACCAGGCTTTCCAGGAATACCTGGTAGCAAAGGAGAACCAGGTATCCCTGGAATTGGGCTTCCTGGACCCCCTGGTCCCAAAGGTATGTTGGAATGGATTTTAGGCAGGGTACATTACCTGGTTAGTATGACGTTATTCTTTGATAATGAATCATTAATAACTTTTCTGTGTGCTACAAAGAATTTAAATGAAATGTTACAGTGTCTATGCACTTTAAGTTCATGATGTTTAACTAAAATGGTGTAGTCATAAAATATCTAAGTTTTATATATATACACATATATACATATATGCAAAATTATTTATAAGCCAAAAATCATAATAATTATTATATTTTGTGTTCATCATTATGTCCTCTGAGTTTCAAATGGTTCCTTACACACAGAAAACACTCAGTAGATACTTGTTGAATTAATGGATTGTATTAAACAGAATAAAGATCTACTGTATACATTTATCCACTGTTTTACCTCAAATAAAAAAAAACTTTCTTGATTTATTGAAATTTTTATTACTTTTGCTTTAGTTGTGCTTTATTCCTCACAGAACTCATTCTTATTGAAGGGTACACATTCATGTGAGAACAGTTCTTAAATGTGTTCTTACTCATTTATACCAAATATTTTCAAAAGCCTCAGATTTCATTTTATACGTGGAGGTACAGATAATATTTACAATTTTTTTTTTCCATGGGGGGAGTACCAGGGATTGAACCCAGGGGCACTTAACCACTGAGTCACATCTCCAACCCTTTTTGAGATGAGGTCTGGATAAGTTGCTTAGGGCCTCATTAAATTGATGAGACTGGGGGGCTGGGTTTGTGGCTCAGTGGTAGAGCACTAGCCTAGCATGTGTGAGGCACTGGGTTCAATCCTCAGCACCACATAAAAATAAATAAATAAAATAAAGTCATTGTGTCCACCTATAACTAAAAAACTATTTTAAAAAATTGATAAGACACTTTGAACTTAAAATCCCCGCTACCTCAGCCTTTCAAGCTGCTGGAATTTCAGGTATGCACCTCCATGCCTGGCTCTACAGTTGTTTTTAGCTCATTTACAGAAGTATATGGGAGACATTTTATCCTATATTCAAATGCAGCAGAAGCTCCTCTGAGTTTTTTGTGTGGAATTTATTCCTTAAGTTTATTTCTGTCTTGTTGTGTAAGAGTATTTTTTTTTCTTCAGAAGAATGTATCTTCTGCACATTACCTCTATGTGAAAATAAAATGATCATAAGGTGATTGAGAGAGACTATCAGACATTTGTAAGGCTTGATCCCAAGTAATCATGCAGTATGTCATTGTGCTTTTAACATGTTACTATAGTCACTAAGCATATTGATAAGGTGAGAATGTGAGGTTGATAATTTTAATATATTTCTTCAAGTGTCTCCTCTTTGGGAACTAAAACATGGCATGTTAATTTTACAGGTTTTCCTGGAATTCCAGGACCTCCAGGTGCACCTGGGACACCTGGAAGAATTGGTCTAGAAGGCCCACCTGGGCCACCAGGCTTTCCAGGACCAAAGGTCTGGGTATTTTAAGTTATTCCATCTCATTTTCCTATATCTTTAGTTCTGTCTATTTAATTTTTGACACTATCTTAAGTTTTTAGGGTACAGACAAAATCTAACTGATTATGTTTTAATTTCAGTATATTTAACACAAAACCATCTTTAATAGTCCAAGAAGTTATACTTGAATACAAAAAAAGAGCTTTTGATCTTGTATTAAAATGGCCAGTTATTTAATGATCAGCTTCCCCGTTGCTTCCCTACACTATCCTATTTCATATCTGGCCATGCTTGTGCAATGATTGATTGAAAAGGTGTTGAATGTATTAAGACCTTCCCATACTGTTTCCTTCAGTCCCATTTCCATCATAGATACTGTCGCTGCTATTAACAGTAATAATAATCATAAAAGATTTGTATTTGTTAGTATTCATTTCTTTATCTAATCTCGAACTACCCTTAGACATCCTTCAGCAAACTGCTGCAGTATGTAATTATCCTGACTGTTCTTGTATTTTCTCTGAGCTTAATTAATTTAAACTTCCTGTGTTTTATCATTATTACTCCTTTTCCATGGGAAAAAGAGCTGACCATGACCTTGGCTTCCATGAGCAAACCATTTCTCTGTTGGTTGATTATTTTTCTTTTAATATAAAAATTTTCAAGTAAACACAAAAGTAAAAAAGTAATACAATGAACTTTCATATATGTATATCATTCAGATGAAAAATTATTAAGATTTTATCATAATTACTTTTTTTTATCATGTATTCCTTTTTTCTTTCTGAAATCTTAACCAAAATCTCAAAATCATGTTGTTCGACCCACAAATACTTTGGTGTTCACCCCTAAGTAAGTGGACATTTTATATAAAAATCAAAATGCCATTATCATACTTGGTCAAATTAATAATAATTATTTGAGAGTATCTAATACTCAGTCTATAATCACATTTCCTTGTTTGAGAATCTCATGTTCTCTGCTATCTCTTTCTTATTCTGAAACCAGTCCAACTCATTTAATTTGTTTAACAAAACCCTGTTTTCCACCCTTCCAGATGTTCTTTCTAAGATACCAATTACATTTCATTTAATTTATTCTCTTCTTCTCCCAATGGAAAAAAGAATATTACTTTGTATTTTCTGCTTTAAATTCCCTCTAGTAAACAATAAGCACTAGGAAAATCATGGAAGTTTTTGTTGTGTTTTGTCATGTGTATGCTTAAGGGAGAGCCAGGATTTGGGTTACCTGGGCCACCTGGGCCACCGGGACTCCCAGGTTTCAAAGGAACGCTTGGTCCAAAAGGTGATCGTGGCTTCCCAGGACCTCCAGGTCCTCCTGGACGCACTGGTTTGGATGGACTACCTGGACCAAAAGGTATGGAAGCTGTTGCTACTTCTCAATTTGATTTTAACTTTTATAGTAATTGAAACCTGTAAGAAAGTTTATGGGTAACAATCCCAATTGCCTAGAAAGCACATACTGTCCCTCTGGCACTGCTATATATTTTTTTTAACTTTCCATTGACTATTTTTTTCTTTTATTTCATTGGATAGATAATAAAAAATATAAATGTATAAAAGTAACACTGAGAAGTATTTTATTCATCTCATCCCCTTATACTCTGTTCCTCTTCATTTCCATATTCACTTTTTAATTTCTTGATAGAACTCAGGGGCACTCGACTACTGAGCCACATCCCAGCCCTATTTTGCATTTTATTTAGAGACAGGGTCTCACTAAGTTGTTTAGTGCCTCACTTTTGCTGAGGCTGGCTTTGAACTCACGATCTTCCTGTCTCAGCCTCCTGAACCACTGGGATTTGAGGTGTGTGCCACCATGCCTGGCTATAAACATATGTTTTATTTTCTGCATTTCTTGAAAGATAAAGAAAATAAAATACCTTTTGGCTTTTTTTCACTTTGCTTATTTCACTTAACTGTAAATCTTAGAGATCACTCCATAGTACATAGACACCTTGAGTGTAAAAATGGCTGCCTAGTTTTGATTTGCATGAATATACTTAAGTTTATTCCACCAGTTACTAATTGCTAGAATGGATTTTTGCCAGTCTTTTCTTATTAACCAATCATGCCACAGTGAATGTACTTTTGCACACATTATTTTGGATGTGCTTAGGTATACTAATAGAATGGAGTAATGAAAATGGATTTTCTGAATAAAGGGTAAATGTACCCTAAGTATTGTCAGATTCCTCTTCATTTGAACCATTTTACACTCCAACAGCAATGTATGAATGTGCTGGTTTCCCCAAAGCATTGCTAACTGAAGGTGCTGAAAAACTCCCAAATTTTATAAATTTATAAATAGTTAGCCTGATATAAATAAGTAGGTTTCTTAGTATGCTTCTATTTTTAAATTTTTATGGTGGAAAATTTAAAATATATGAAAAAAGTAAACGAATTTTACAGTGAATAGTCATATTCCACTGTCGTGGTTCTATAATTAACATTTTCTCTCCCTGCCATACTTTATTTTTTTAATTTTCAAATATAGAGTCTAGTGATAGAGCATTGGCTAGCATGCTCAAGGCCCCAGGTCGGATCCCCAACACCAGAAAAAAATTATATGAATAGCACAAAGTTATAATACACAAGCTTTGTCACATATCTCTCTAACTATCCCGCTCTCTACCTGTTGATTTATTTTTGCATGCATTTTAGATAAATTACAGCAGGAAACTTCTACCTAAATACTTTAACATGCCTAACATAACTAAACTTTCATAGCTGTTTATTTTTTTCTTGTGATATTCACATTGAATGAGATGAATAAATCTTATCAGTACATTTGCTAGATTTTTCCAATTTATACAGCTTGTAATCCAAATTCCTATCAAGATATCATCCCAGTGCTGGGAATGTAACTCAATGGTAAAGCACTTGCTTGGCATGCACAAGGCCATGGGTCCAGTCCCCAACACCTCAAAAAAGAGAGCATCCCAGAAATTTTCCATATGTCCCCATATGGTCAGTCCCTTCCCCAACATCCATAGTTGGCAACTATACTGCTATGATTGTTTTATTATAAGTTAGTCTATACCTGTTGTAGAACTCCTTATAAATGGAATCGCACAATGTGTACGTTATTTGTAAGGCTTCTTTCAATAGCATAATATTTTTGATATCCATCCATGTTGTTGTGTTAATCAGTAGTTATTATCTTTCAATGAAATTATTGAATGTTACTGTTTGAATATACTATGGACACCTGGTTCAAAAGTATCATCATGAAAAGTAGAATGGTGTGCTAAGAAATATTTAATTAAAATAAATAAATGCTATTTATGATTGTAACAAAATGTATGTTACATCCTCAGTACCACATAAAAATAAATAAAATAAAAGTATTGTGTCCAACTACAACTAAAAAATATGTGTGTGTGTATATATATATATATAAATTTTCATTTCCTTTTTTAAAATAAATAAATAATTTGAATTATTTTCCTTATTTGCCTTGACCAGGCGATCACTGTGTAATTCACAAAATGTTACATCACAAAATTAACAAAATGTGCCTAATTATAAGAAGTATTAAGACTCTTTATTATTAGCACCTTGAGAATGGTAGAATTAATTGGATAATAAATCATATACATTAAAAGGAAGACTAAGTGATGTCAACTGTCCCCAAATTCATATTGTGTAATGTTTGGTGAGGTTAATTAAGACACTGAAATTGATTGCTCATCTTATGTTAAATTATGAAACTGTAATTATGTAATCCCTCTCCAGGTACTTATGTGTGCTTTTCTTCTTGAATGAATGTCCAGTTTTTCAAGATCTTTGTTGAATATTATGGGCCTTTTTACATGGGTATTGTGGTTTTTGAGGACTGATGACTCACCTGTTATTAATATCTAAACTATATTTATTTATTAAAGGTGATATTGGACCAAATGGACAACCTGGGCCAGTAGGACCTCCTGGGCTGCCAGGAATTGGTGTTCAGGGACCACCAGGACCACCAGGGATTCCTGGACCAATAGGCCAACCTGGTAAGATTGGAGTTAATAGGTATTTTATAGCAATCATAGCTTGGTTAGCTCATCAATAAAGTGAAAACTATGTAACCATCTTTGACAAACCTATTTAAGATATAAACTATCCATATGTATAATTTTGTATGTAAAATTATTCATATGTAAAATTAAAAAAATATAGGTCAGAGCAAAAGAGTTACTTTAATCCCCAATATCTCCCTTCCTGTTCATCTAAATTTCATTTATTTCCACTAATGCAGTTTAATCAATTGCAATTTGTTATCATTGACATAATCATTAAGCTAGATATAGTTTTGGAAGCATAGACTTTAAACTCCTATGCAGCAATAATAGACCTTTGTATGTGGAACCTCCAAACATTTCTTACCACATGAACTAAGGTTAGGGCTCACCAAAGAAACTCTTTAAAAATATAATATAGAGGGGCTGGGGTTGTGGCTCAATGGTAGAGCGCTCACCTAGCATGTGTGAGCCACTGGGTTTTATCTTCAGCACCACATAAAAATAAATAAAATAAAATAAAGGTATTGTGTCCACCTGCAACTAAAAAATAAATATTTGAATATATATATGATCACCTCTAATAGGTGATCACTGTGTAACTTAGGTCTCTAAACTATTTTTCTTGTATTGTTTATTTAATACTTGAAAAGTATTTGTCAACATGTAACTTAATGGTTTTGCCTCCATAAGAAAATGATAAGGTTCTTCTCTGTTTGTGTGAGAGTATATTGAGATTGATGATTTTGAGTCATCTGGTGATGTGAATTCTTATTATTTTAATCTAAGCAGTCACAGTAAAGGCAAACCTGAGGCTGACATTATGTTATTGCAAAGTACTATGAAAATAAGTAAAATTAAAACAAAAATGGAATTTTTAGTCATTCCTTAATTCATATGAATACATTAGAAGACTTAAAACCATAGTTCAGAATATGGATACATTTACTTTGAAGCCCTAGAAATATATTTTCTGGGATGGGGATATAGCTCAGTGGTATAGTGCTTGCTTAGCATGAATGAGGCCCTGGGCATCACAAAAAAAGAAAAGAAAAGAAAGGGTATTTTTCTGGCCTTAAATGACAATAGGTATTTTGTTAAAAATCTAGATATACCAATTAACAGTATTAAAAGCCTGTAAAGTAAAGGCTATTTTTATTGTGTCCTATATTTAAAAAATTGATTTTAAGGCACAATTTACCTTTTTAATGGTGATAGACATGTCACTACTAATTTTAAAATAAGAAAACTTTAGATTGATGTTTTGAACCAGGTTGTTATAAAATAGTTGTTTCATCACTCATGAAAAAATTATGATTCCAACTATCATGCAGAGAATCTTGAGAAAAACCTATTTTTAGGCTTGGCCATTATAGTCTTGACCTGCTGATTCACAAAGATGGATAAAAATGAATTTATCACTTCTATCGTGTTTTATTATTTCTTTTAGTTCTGGAAAGTACATGAGATTATGGGAACATTTTGAATCATTTAATCACAGCTGAGTGAGAAGTCATCATTAATACCAGCCTGAACGAAACACAAATTTGTGTATACATGCTTCATGCTTTTCAAATTCAGCTAATACTCTTCAGTGTTTCATTCATATAATGTTCTCTCCCTCTCTCCTTTTTCTTTTTCACTTCTGGGATTGAACCTAGGAACATTCTTTCATTGTGCTACATCTCCTGTCCTTTCTAAAATTCTTTAAAATTTTGAGACAGCATCCCCCTAAGATGCCTAGGCTGATCTCATACTTGCAATTCTCCTACCTTATCTTCCAGAGTAGCAGGGATTACAGGCATGCACCACCATACCCAGCCTTCCTCCTTTCCTCTGTTACTATATTGATTATAAAGTCTAGATAAGATGTGCAGGGGTGTAATTAATAGTGCTGAATTTATCTTCATCTGTTTGTTCCATAAATATATGTTTTGTCATAGAATTCAAGGTCTAAACTAACAGGCTTTAACAAATAAATGAAGATCACAGCAATTATCATGAAGATTATTGAATGCATAGTGAATATAGAAATGTTATCAAATCATCTTTTTTTTTTTTACCACGGCAAGACCACATTCATATTTGATAGTAGGCACATGTAGTCATTTTTAAAATAATTTATTAGTTGTAGATGGGCAAAATATATTTATTTATTTTCATGTGGCAATGAGGATCAAACTCAGTGCCTCACATGTGCAAGGTGAACGCTCTGTCACTGAGCTACAGCCCCAGCCCACATGTAGTCATTTTTAGGTTAATTTTATTAATATCACCAAGGCAAAATATTGTCTTAGCCTGTTTCAAAAATGTCATGATTCCTTTTCATGTATTTCAGTAGTATTGGATCGGCAAAACTGTTACTAATATCTTGATAAATATGACTTTGCTGAAATATTAACTCTAAATTTTTATAAGAAACATATTAATATACTCGTTTTGTTTTGGAATATGACTTAATGCAAATTATTTTATATTGTTATCTCTCCAGTATAAAATGTTTGCATTATGCTTTTCAGGGATTTTTTTTAACTCATGTTTCCTACTATTATTTACTTAAAGTAAGTTTTACTGTTTCCCATTTTCCAAGGCAGACCATACAGTTTAACACGTTTATAAACATTTAATACATGTTTATAAATTTATTTCCTGCTGTCACATTTCCTCATGTGACAGCAGGAAATAAAAGAAAATATGCCAAGTGATGAGAAGCAGAATGCTTTTCATCCCATGACCTACTAACCCAGACAAATATGGAGGTTGTTGATTCTTATTATTTAGTTTGGCCATTAGCTGGAAGGTTAATGCTTCAGTAAATTTTTTTTTACCAATTGATTAAATATATTCTATTCTATCTCCACAGACATGTTCCCCTAAACTGGGCCAAATGTGTTGTAATGCTTGCCTATTATCAGGAAAAAGTGTATGGCTGAATCAGCTAAAATGAAAAGCAATATTTGCCACCACTGTGAATCAAAACAAATCAACAACATACAACAAAATCCCAGGGATTATTCATACAATTTTCATAGATTAAGAATACAGTAGGGGCTGGGGTTGTAGCTCAGTGGTAGAGTGCTTTCTTATCACATGTGAGGCACTTGGTTCGATCCTCAACACCATGTAAAAATAAATAAATAAAATAAAAGTACTGTTGTGTCCATCTACAACTAAAAAAAGATATTTAAAAAAGGAATATACTATCATTTGCTAACTTTTTTGGTGGGCTCTAAAAACCTTGGACAGTGTGAGGTTGTGTGTGTATTTGTGTATGTGTGTATGTGTGTGTGTGTGTAGAAAAGTTTCCACAGGGGGGTGAGGATATAACTGAGTGGTAGAGTGCTAGCCTAGCATGTGTGAGGCCCTGGGTTTGATCCTCAGCAGTCCTCCCCCTAAAAAAGAAAAGTTTCTACAGATAGTACATGTTTTTCAAATTTTCCCTTTTTTCCATTAACAGTTCCATTTGGCCTCCAGTAAATTTAGAGTATCTCTATACTCCTATTCATATAATTCCTGTTATTATATAAGGAGAGTCAACAGAAGTTTTAAATTTATATTGATTTTCTTCACCCTGGATCGTACCAGGATGCCTATTTTTTACATCTGTTCATGGAAAAGGTCTATGTTGTGAAAAGTACAGCATATTGTTGTTACTACTACTAATAAAAACAATGAAGAACAAAATCTTTGCCTAGTACATGCAAGCAGTTTACTCATAGTCATCCAGTAACAATTATTGGTTGCTTTCTACCTAACTTGTTAGAGTATAAAATAAAATTATTTTTAACTTCTAACTAACCCTTAGGAACTTAAGTTCCAATATGATATTGAAAAATATAAAGGTAAAGATAAACACATGTACCAAACTGACCTTCATCAAAAAACATTACTTTTGTGAATGTAAATATTTCATTGTCTTTATTTACAAATACATTTTACTTATGTTATATGTTATCTGGACTTATGAGAAAATGTTTAAAATAGTTCCTTTGCTTGTTCCTAATACAGTAAATGATAGTAGTGAATTAATATCTAATAACTTCTATTTGTAGACATTTTTGTTCTAATCTTTTCATGCTTAGTTTTGTTTCCAAACTAATGAATCTTTTTGCAACTTACTTCTGCTTGGGTGGCTCAACTTGTGGCTGAACTGTGATTTTCTGTCTCTCAAACTTAAGGTGTACTAGGTATTGTACCTCTTAATCAAAAGCTACATCTTAAAGGTTTAAATATTGAAAAAAAATATTTCTCCAGATTTAAATCTTTGGTTTCTTTTTATTATTTTATAGATATGCTCTCGGAGCATATTTTAAAAGACACATTATCTTATTGAAACTCAGCTATTAGAAAACTATTTGGGTTACAGTATAACAACATAGTCAGTGGTCCATGTAGAGCTATTATAATCTTATTAGGCATCTTATCGTACTTCACAAATATAATAACATAAAATCTCCCTCCCTTCTGTATAGTATTTTACTATGAAATGGCAGCATAGGAATTATCACCATTACGGCAACTAAGAGGAATTCTCTAATCTTTGGATGGATTTTATCAATTAAAAAGTACGATAAAGGGGTTGGGACTGGGGGTCAGTGGTAGCACACTTGCCTGGCATGTGTGAGGTTATTGGGTTTGATTCTCAGCACTGCATATAAATAAATAAAATATTTTTTATGCTTTATTAGTATTCTTTTTTTATTGGTTGTTCAAAACATTACAAAGCTCTTGACATATCATATTTCATACATTAGATTCAAGTGGGTTATGAACTCCCATTTTTACCCCAAATACAGATTGCAGAATCACATCGGTTACACATCCACATTTTTACATAATGCCATATTAAAAAATAAATAAATAAATAAAATAAAGGTCTATCAACAACTAAAAAAAATTAAAAGCATGATAGAATATGAACATCAAGCAGATTTTTAAATCCCAGCATCTTGTTCTCTTATGAAAATAATCACCTATGAATTTCCAACAGTAGATTTAGATTTTATTGTTGAACGGACACTCAAATGATCATTTGGCTTAGTCTCCAGCTTCCAGTCCATTATGGCATTATCCCTATTTAGTAGATGAGTAACAATATTAAGTGACTCAGAAGAAGGAAGAAGGACAGCTGATAACATACTAGAGTGTGAACATGTACAATGTGTTCTGGTTTTTTTCTTTTTTTTTTTTTTTTGGTCAGGGATTGAACTCAGGGGCACTTGACCACTGAGCCACATCCGCCAGCCCTATTTTGTATTTTATTTAGAGACAGGGTCTCACTGATTTGCCTAGCACCATGCTTTTTGCTGAGGCTGACTTTGAACTCACAATCTCTCTTTCTCAGCCTCCTGAGCTGATGGGATTACAGGCATGCGCCACCATGCCCAGCACAATGATTTTAATGTAATTCTTTTCACATAAATATATTGTGTTTTGACCAACTTGTTTCTTGGAGTGGTTTAGTCTCAGAATCTTACTAAGGTTAAGCATTTTTGTCATTTTTTCTCTGTAAAATTCTGGTTGGAATACTGAGAAATGAAAGTTAACAAGAACTAACAGGAATGTATTATTAAAACATCTAAAGCAAAGCCAAAATGAAATTAAAAAGATCCTTATAACTGAATTATTCAATAATTAATCATTTTTAGAGATGGTAGGAGTGTGTACTAATAATTCATAATGTGTTAGAACAATGAAAATCCAAGTGTAGTCAGTGGGCCAAAGTCTACAATGGGACAAGGACAGTCTACAGTGGTTATCAGTCTACAGTGGGATTAAGAATAAGCATTTAGAAACTTTTAATAGCAATTTAATGTGTAATCATATTCATTGAGCAGAGTAACAAAAGTAGACATCTTTGATTTTTATTTCATGTTTTAGTAATTTTATTATGTTTTATAAAAATTTTAAATCTATGATGAACTAGGAATTAAGAAAAATTAGTTTTTAATTAGAAGTAATTTGAGAAGCATGCTAAAAGTATGTCTAACATACTCTTAGGTTTGTTATACAAAAAGTTCTATCACTTGTTGACTAGAAAAATAACCAGGTGTATCTTTTAAAACTGCCTTAATAGGTGTTGATATTTATGTTGTTATCAACTAGGTTTGCATGGACTACCAGGAGAGAAAGGAGATCAAGGACCTCCTGGGTTTGATATTCCAGGACCCCCTGGTGAGAGGGGCAGTCCAGGAACCCCTGGAGTGCCTGGTCATGTGGGACCTCCAGGATCACCAGGCCTCCCAGGAAAAGCAGGTGCTTCTGGATTTCCAGGTAATTTGCTTACTGTTTTCTCCGATTTTGGATTCAGGAAATTAATACTAATATGACTCTGGTAGATTATTGTCATGTTGCACTTTTCTGGATTGACACTGTCAAGGAAGAGTGCTCAATGTCTTTTTTTATTAAATTTATTTGTTCTAATCAGTTATACATGGCAGCAGAATGCTCTGTGATTCATTGTACACAAATGGAGCACAATTTTTTCACTTCTTTGGTTGTACCTCAATTTGCTGTATGCACTCTCAATAGAGATGAGAGTTCCAGTTATGTATTATTGTATAATAAACAACTCAAAAACTTAATGGTTTAAACCAACCTTTTTATTTTTCTCAAGATTCTGAGTGTCAGAAACTAAGAGGTAATTTCCTGGGTCATTTATCTATAACCCATATGGCCCCAACTGGTGTTATTGGGGCTAATGGCACTTCTTTGATGTTGAGTGTACCTTGGTTCACATGACATCTCATAATACATGATGCCTCTTTGCATGACTTGAGCTCCTCACACCATAGGATCAGATTAAGTGCTCTCCTTCCATGACAGCTAGATTCCCAAGAGAAAGAGTCTCAGAAGCCACAAGTGAGTGTTCCCAGGACTCCCATAGAAGCCTCAAGACTTCTTTTGATCTAACCTTGGGAGTTATATAATGTCATTTAGTTAAAGGTAAAACAGAGTCAGCTCTTATTCCAGGGGAGAGGGTTACCACAGAATGTATATGCTGGAAAATATGTTTCATTGAGAGGCCATTTTGGTGATTAGCTGCCACAATGAATGTCTGTATTCCTGGGTATTGGCAATAGTGGGAACTAAGGTTACAACAGGTGAAAAAGGTAAAACTTCACAGTGCTTTCTTTCCAACCTATAATAGTTTTGCAGTTGACATATTAAAACTTATTTTTTATCTTTCCAAAGTCAAAAAAGGCAAAAATTACTTATTGATATTCTTCAAAGGTGCCAAGGGTGAAATGGGTATGATGGGACCTCCTGGCCCACCAGGACCTTTAGGAATTCCTGGACGAAGTGGTGTTCCTGGTCTTAAAGGTAACATTCAGAGTATGCTAGCAGATGTGTATAAGAAACAAAAATTAAATATTCCTTTATGTTGGTACACAATATTTTTATGTGACTACTTCAAAATGAACAGTGCTTAGTGTTTTCTTTGTATGCATTTAAAAAGCTCTTGTTTTAAATTTAGTGATATACTTAGTTTGGTACCAGAAAACATGGTAAATGCTTAGCTCTAAATATAAGGATTATTTTTTTTTGGCAGGGACAGTCTATCATTGTCAAAGAATTACAGAAGGAAATATTGTTATTTGAGTTTAAAACTGTGTATGTGCTCAAGAAATTCATAGACTTTAACTTAAACTGCATAAATGTTTTGGGTTACTAGCAGCCAACCCAATTACTAAACATATAAACTATATATGTATTAATTGTGGATGGATAAATCACATCTGCTTTGTCTTCCCCCACACACGTTGATTTTAGGTGATGACGGCTTGCAGGGTCAGCCAGGACTTCCTGGCCCTGCAGGAGAAAAAGGTGGAAAAGGAGAACCTGGCCTTCCAGGCCCACCTGGACCGATGGATCCAAATTTCCTGGGCTCAAAAGGAGAGAAGGGGGAACCTGGATTACCAGGTGAGTGAATGCATGTATTTATGGATGTGTTTTCTGATATGTCTGAAATTTAATTTGGGGGAAGAGGTGGTACTGGGTATTAATCCAAGGACATTCTGCATGCCAAGCTTGCACTCTAGCACTGAGCTACACATGCTCTCAGCCCCTGAAGTTTAATTTTTAGATAAAATGAAAAGTAACTTGTAATAAGAGAATTCACCAACAAAGCATACTTAGATGCATCGGATTTCGCTAAAGAACATTAATTTTCACTTGGTTTATAATTTTTGACAGATCAACTTTTGTTCAAATATTTTCTTTGTAGTTTTCCTATCACAAGCTGGGAGATTTTAAAATAGACTTAGCCAGTCACCTTCAAGCCTTACAGAAAGTAATATAGGATGTAGTAGATAGAAAAGGATATATAGCCACACTCACTTCAAAAATAGATTTCATTGTTTAGGAAATTTGCTACTCCTTTTCATTTTTTCCTCTTGAAACCAGATGGGGATGAATGGCACATTATTGAACTGTAGTGTTTTGATATCCATATCAAACTTGGCTTTTAAATATAGTTCACTGTTATTCTACCTTGGTAAAATAAACAAATATTGGATTGTGAATAGCCAAGTTCAGCCATGGGGAAAGTCATTGAAAGTAGGTCTAGGGAACAACTGTGCTATTATAGTTGTTTTATTAAAAGCAAATAAGGTATGAAGTATAATGTGGATTTTTGAAATTAAAAAATATCCTTTTTCTTTTTTATAGAAGTATAACATCTTCATAACAAAACATTACAAAATATAGATAAGCACAAGACAATATATAAAACACTTACAGAAAAAAACCCCAAAATTTTCAAATCTCTTCCAACCCAATAGCCTTTCAAACAATATGGAACATTAAATCTAGTTATGTTCATTTGCAGCTTGTAGTAAATTTATAACTCTTTTTGTGTTCCAATCATTAATATTTTCAGTTGTGTATACATGTGAATGTGTGTGTAGAAAGATACCATGCTTTCTGTATAATAGGAGCAGTGACTGTACTTGACCTCTACTATGGGCTTATTAAAGATAGCCGTTGAATTTGAGAGATAATCTAGGGATTATCTGTCCCAGCTTCTTCATTTTATACTGTAAGACACTGAAATACAAAGAGAGAAGTTCCTTTATTAAGTGCTCTGAATTTTTTTGGTGGTAGATTAATAAAAAGTAGAGTCGTTAGTATGAGTCCAGTATTAATGGTTCATACCACATCAGTTTCTTTATCTCACTTAGAGTTCAACACTTGGGTAGCTTGTTTTGCCAAACTAGTTTATTGGATAATGTAATTAGCCTAACTAGTCTCTTTTACTCATCCTTGGAAGGTATTCCTGGAGTTCCAGGGCCAAAAGGCTACCAAGGATTGCCTGGAGACCCAGGGCAACCTGGACTGAGTGGACAACCTGGATTACCAGGATCACCAGGTAGGTATCATAGGGCACTTATTTGAATGACTTGACCCAGAATCCTGGAAAAGTAATTATGTATTTTTCATTTGGCCCAAGTTTCAATAGATAAGATTTGTAGGATATTTTGTTTTGCTCATTGAGTTTTTTCTCTTTTATGGTAGCAGTGTATATACAGAAGTATGGTTCAAGTATGTTCTGTGCTTTATTTTATATGTTGCAAATGACAATTATAAACCTTTTATAAATCACAGTGTGTGTCTGCGTGTGTGTGTGTGAGTGTGTGTGTGTGGGGGGGTTACTGTTTCCTGTTTTGTTTTGTTTTTGCCTTCAGATAAATTTGTCATTACACTATTTTAAAACAGATGACTGCCAGTTCCATTTTTAAAAATTTCTAGGGATCTGGGGATGTGGCTCAAGCAGTAATGCGCTTGCCTGGCATGCACGGGGCACTGGGTTCAATCCTCAATATTTAAAAATTCTCTCTCTCTCTCTCTCTCTCTCTCTCTCTCTTTAAAAAAAATTTCTAGGGATGAAAATTTCACAACCTGCCTCGGTAGATTGTTATAACATTAATAACCCTTATAGTAAATAGGATTTTTTCCCGATACCTCACAGAATTCTTTCTTGATGTTTCTTAAGCCATTTTCTTTTAGTATGGACCCTACAGAAATAAAGAACAGGTGGTTCTTTTCTTCCCTAAAATCCTTGAAGATCTGTTAATTTGTTTTAGACTCCATACCATATTGCCTTGAGGTAGTATGAAAGAAAAATTCTTTTCTTGTTTCTCCCTCACATCTTTTGCATTTTCTTCCCCAAGCTAGAAATCAATGTGAAAAGAAAAAAAATTAAGGAAAAAAGTGTTTAAGGTAACAACACCGTGGTCCTTGGAAAACACCTAGATGATATCACAGAGTTGATGCACCTACGCTCTAGGAAGAATATACAGACAGAACAGCTAAGCCTGTTGGGGGTGACTGCCAAGTGCCTCTACATCAACCTATCAACCATTATCACTCTCTGGCCTACTGTACTAGGGCTTTATCATGACAGGTTACTATCTTTGCTCTTCCTGGTCTCATATAATCAGGCTCTATATGGGAAAGCCATGTATGAATCTATTTTGTTATAATTATTAGCACATACTAATTGTACAAATCAATGAATTGTTTCATTGTGAAATTTCCGTGTGTGTATACTGATTTAATCATCATTTATTAATCTTTTAATAAACTCATTATATTGATTTATCTTTGAAAATACAAAACAATAAGCATAGTTATACAAATGCAACAAATAGAACCTTAGGTGATTAGAAAAGTTTTAGGGGAAGAAACAAGATATACTGGTATTTTTAAAAATTATATTAGGAGACCTCTATTACCATAATTATATTGTAATAAGTTTCTAACGAGATTCATTTTATTTTTTTGTTTTCTTTCTCTCTCCACCTCCCCCTTTTTTTTGCAGTACTACTAAGATTGCTTGATGTTTCATGCTGAGTTATATCTGTGGACCTTAATCACATATTAATGTTTAACCCATCGAATCCCATGTTGGAGCTTATTGGTCTTAATTTTACCAATTTCACTGTTCTAGGTCCCAAGGGCAACCCTGGTTTCCCTGGCCAGCCAGGACTTATAGGACCTCCTGGACTTAAAGGAAACATAGGTGACATGGGGTTTCCAGGTGAGAGAATACTTCCCATATATTTAGTCCTATTAATGGAAGGTGATTGACTATCTTCTTTTTATCAGAAGAGTCTAGTGTAAGGGCCTGGGGATGTAGCTCAGTGGTAAAGCATTTGCTTAGCCTTCATGAGGCCCTGGGATTGATCTGTAACACTGAAAAAGAAAGGAAGGAAAAGAGGGGAATTTGTTAGGGAAGAAGAAGGGAGAAAAGAAAGGAAAGGAACTAGTGTTGATAGGTTCAGACTGGGACCATCTTTAAAGTAATCAATGGATAGAAGTCTTGTTACAATTTTTTAATGGTTTTAGGGATTGAATCCAGAGTTTTACACATGGTAAGAAAGCACTGTACCACTGAGATATATCCCATCCCTTGTTACAAAATTATTTGATGTGGGGAATTAAGGAAAAGAACTTTAGAAATTTTAAAAGTTAAAATTCACAAGCATATCTGCTCTCTAGCTGTGTCCCTTTTATTTGAACTTCCTTTAAAAATAGGCCTTTATATGATCCTGACTGTGAAGCTCATTATGATATAACTCAAGAGATTATAGCTTTTGGTTTTTTATGTTTTGCTTGGTCATATGCATCTTAAATATGCCATCATTAAAGAATATTGAATAAAATATTATATATTACATATTTTAACAGGCCCTCAGGGTATGGAAGGGCCCCCTGGACCTCCTGGAGTTCCTGGAAAACCTGGCTCCCCAGGATTACCTGGACAGAAAGGAGACAAAGGTGATCCTGGTGTTTCAGGCATTGGTCTTCCAGGTCTTCCTGGCCCAAAGGTAAAATCATATTCTAGTCATATGCTTGAGCTGTTGTAATTTTTTAATTAATACTAATTCTTAATTCTTCATTAAGAAATTTATTGAATGATACAGTAGATACTGGATAAGAAATGTGTTCCTTCTCATTTCTCTTAGATTGTAAGAAGATATGTTTTCAGGTTTGTACCAAATCCAAAAAAAAAAAAAAAGGAAAAAAAAAAACTTCCTGGTTTCTTTGATTTTCCAGTACCTTAATCTCTGAATATGTTTCAATAAACTAGAGGCATATTTTTTCCTGGTTTTGGTTTTCCCTTTTTTAGTGGTGGAGTTGTTGATGTTTTTCCCTAATATTATTATTAATTATTTTGAAATATTTGAAAACAAAGTGACTTTAGCAGTTAATTAAAGTATATTAGTATGCCTAACTGCATATCTGGATTAGTTTGTTAATACAGTTTTACATACTTCTGTACTCCCCTAGTCAGTATGAAAACTTGGATGGTGTTTCTCAAGTAATCAAATTTAGAACATATTTAGAACCATTAGACTCAACGAGAATCTATGAACAACTGCTGAGTTCCATGTAAAAATGTAATAACTCCCTTAATCATGCAGTCAGAATACAGAGCTAAGGTGTATTTATGTTACCCAACTTGCATGGAATTAGTGAAAATTTCTTCTTAAATAAGAATTCATAGAATTATATTTTAGAGATGATGTATTTCTTTGCAGTGCTGAAGATTGAACTCAAGGTCTTGCACATGCTAGGCAAAGCACTCTACCACTAGGCTAAATCCCCAGCCCTTATTTTATTTTAAGACAGGCTTTCACTAAATTGTCCAAGATTTGTCTTAAACTTGTGATCCTCCTTTACTGCTTTCCAAGTAGCTGGGACTACAGGCATGTGCTACTGCGCCTGGCAATAATTTCCTTTTGAATGTGTTTCAGTAAACCAGAGGCATATCATTCATAATATACAAAAGGACTGTAGTTTAATTGTCCACTTGATCCACTTATTATAGGAGATAATCAGCAACTTATCGAGGCCATAAGCAACTGAGCAGGAACCTGTGACAATATAAAAAAAACAATAAAATGTGCTGGGGGTGGGGATGAGGTTGTGGTTCAGGGGTAGAGCTCTTGCCTAGCATGTGCGAGCCCTGGGTTTGATCCTCAGCACCACATAAAAGTAAATAAATAAAATAAAGGTATTGTGTCCAACTGAAACTAAAAAATAAATATTAAAAATAAAAGTGCTGGGGATATTGCTCAGTTGTTAAGCATTCCTGGATTTAATCCCCAGTACCAGAAAAAAAAGAGAGAGATAATCAAGAGAAGTTTCTGCACATTAATTCCACTTTATAATGTAAAGTCTATTGAAGTAAATTTTAATTTTTATGTTATATTTACATCTTACAGTAATACATGAGTATACGTTTTATTACAAAATAAAACACAGAAATATAAAGAGTAAAAGTGAAACTCTAATTCATGCCCTATTCTATCTTTTCTTATATTTTCCCTATAGAAGCACACTTTCAACAGAAAGTAAAATTTAGGAATTTGAGTTCTCTTATCTGTATACATTATATATGTAGAATTATTGTGTACACTATACTTAGCCTTGTTTTATCACTTACATATTTTTCTTTTTCAGTATATCTTAGACAGTTTTCTTTGTCATGTACATTCTTTCTGCAGACACGTATATAATTATTTATGCTGAATAGATTCCTAAAAGTGAAATTGCTGGGTCAAGGATAAATGCATTGAAATTTTTGTGTTTGTAAGTTTTTATAATAATAGTAACATATGAACTTGACTTTAAAATGCACTCAATTTGGAAAGATATAAGTTGAGAATATTCTTTCTACATGTTCACAAGCTCCAAATCCCCTTTCCCTTTTTTTCCAGGGTAATCAGTTTAAGCATTTTCTCATTTACTCTTCCAGAAAAGTGTTTTAATACAGATATGTGCATGCATTTAGGATATTTCATTACTTTTAAAATTCCTTTTTTTACATTTAAAAATCCATGGTATTGGAGTACATCTTACAATGGAAAGAATATTTCAATTAAACTTGGAAGCATTTTCCTCAATTATGGATATGTGAAATGATACTACATCTTCCACACTGAAATGTCTTCGTGTAATTTTATTCACATACATAAAACCATGCTGTACATCTACATACTTAGCTGTCATAGCTTAGGAATTCTTGACAATCCTATTTTTATTAAATTATTTATTTGTTCTAATTTGTTATACATGATGGTGGAATGCAATTCATTTCATATTACACATATATAGCACAATTTTTTAAGTCACTGATTATACACAAATTATTTTCATACATGTACTTAGGGTAATAAAGTCTAACTCATTCCACCATCATTCCTACCCCCTGGCCCTCTCCTTTTCCCTCCCTCCCCTTTGCACTATCTAAAGTTCCTCCATTCCTCCCATGCTCCCTACCCACCAATTGCCATTAGGAGTCAGCATCCTCATATCAAAGAAAACATTTGGCCTTTGGTTTTTGGGGATTGGCTTACTTCATGGCAATCTTTTGTTTTTTATCAAGCCATAAATATGTACATCATTCTTTTTGTAATTATATGCTATATTCTATGTGGGTTTATGAGAAATAATTTAACCTATTAGGAATGCTGAAGTCATTTCTATAGTTTCATGAGTCTAAACATATGACACTGAAAATTCTTATTCATATTTTACATATTTAGTATTCCTTTTCATAAACAATTTCAAGCCTGCCTGTGGTATATATATATGTAAAGAATCTTTGATAAATATCACCATAGAATAAATTCTGAGCAGAGTTGCTAGGTCCCAGCATGTATTTGCCATTGTAATATTGATAGTTCTGTCATAGGTTTCTATCAGACATCTCTACTCATTTATATTTTTGTGATTAAAATAAAATATTTTCTATTTTCTTTTCATTTTATAAATATTGAGTATTAATTTTTCTAACTTTGCCAATTTAATAGGTAAGAAGTAGGATATAATTATTTGTTTATATTTGAATTTTCCTGAGTACAAGTAAGGTTCATCTGTTCATATCTCTTCTGTAAATTGTCTAGTTTTACTCTGCCTCATACTTTTAGGTAAAGGATAATATTCAATACTGATTATTAAAAGTACATTATAAATAGTGAAGTGCCACAAATATTTTCTCCACATCAATTGTTTGTCTTATAATACTGTTCATTGGGGTTGGGGTTATGGCTCAGCAGTACAGTGCTCGCCTTGTACATGCAAGGCCCTGGGTTTGAACCTCAGTACTACATAAAAATAAATAAATAAAATAAAGTTATAAAAAAGTAATAATACTGTTTATAGTGTACTTCCATATGGAAAAGTTTTAAATTTTTTACATAGGTGAATTTGTATTCATTTATTTCATTCAAAATATCTCTATTGAATATGTGTAATGTGCCAGGCACTATGCTAGGTGCTGGGGCTACATCATAAAAGAAACAAATGCAGGGCTGGGGATGTAGCTCAATGTTAGAGTGCTTGCCTAGCATGCAGTTGATCCTGGGTTCAATCCCCAGCACCACCAAAAACTAAAAATAAAAGATAAAGGAAAAAAACTCACTGCCAACCTGGTAATTTTATGTAGTCAAGGAGATATACATTAAACAAAATAAATAAGTCTGCAATATGTTAGAAGGTTATAAATCTCAAGATAAAATGTAGAGCAAGGGATGTAGGTAGGAATTGCTGGGAATTGTTGAATTTTGGAACAGGTCATTAATGGAAAATCTCTCTGATAACAATTGAGCAGTGACATCACTGCAGTAAGGGAGTGAGTCATGCAAAGACCCTAAGGTGGGGGCATACCTGATGTGTTTAGGGAACATAAATGAGGCCAGTGAAGATTAAATGGAATGAATGAGGTGACACTAAATAGGAGATGGCTCAGGTTGGTAATCAGATTATCTAGGGCCTTATAGGTTATAGTTAGGGCTTTTGTTCCTGACTAAAATAGGAAACAAATATAAAGCATAGTATGATTGATTATATATTAATGTATATTAAGTGTGTGTGTGTGTGTGTGTGTGTGTGTGTGTGTGTAACAGCTGCTGTTTCCAAATAGATAATAGAGGAACAAGGATGAAACATTAAGGTTTTGTAGTTCAGTTTATTATACATAGGCCATCATTCCTTTGCACACATCTGATACATACAAGTTTCAGTTCCAACTTAGTTAAATAATACTGGTGCACAACAGCATGGCTCCAGTTTCAGTTACCATGGTATATTAGTTTTCAGTCCATAAATTACAATGTAAATAACATATTGCATCATGTTCAGTGAATAGTCATTTTACTTCTTTCAAATTCTGTCAGTTATTAGTCACCATGCATCTGTTCAGTTCTTGTACTGACAGCAAAGAATGTAGTTGTGTTACAGCCCTGTCTCCCAGTGATAAACCAATGTGGTATTTTACAAAAATGGAAAATTGAAAGAGGAAATTGACAAGTAAAGAAAAAAAGTGCAAAAAAATATGGAAAATGGAGCTGGGAGTGTACACTAGTTGTAAATTGCATGCTTAGCATATGTGAAGCCTCACAAAATAATAAAAAGAAAAAGTAGAAAGGGGGAAGTGATAACACTGGAAGTGAGATTTCAACCTGTTGTAAATGGAGTTATAGAAAAAAAAATAGCCAACCATAGGAATGTAGACCCTGCCACTATTTGAGAGATGATAGGAAGCCAAGAATGTAGTTTATGTTGTACAAAATAAATGAGAAAAGTGGCATTGATTAAAATAATGAAGATATTACAGAGAAGTGATGCCATCAGAAAAATTCACAGTAAAGGAACTCTTGGAGACATTTCACAAGATTCAAAGTGCAAAGGTTAAAATATCAGAAGCTGGCTGGGGATGTGGCTTAGTGGTTAAGCACCCCTGAGTTCAATCCCTGGTACCCCAAAAAATATTGGAAGCTGATCCAAACTTAGAAAGTAATGGTACAATTTCTGTGCCAAGGCATAGAAAATATGTGTCCTACATATTGTAAGCTATACAGTGAAAAGAATGGAGCCACTGTTCAAACTACTCTTGGTGAATTTTTGTTTCCTAGATAAATACTAGGGTTTTAAAATTTAGTATTCCTTTTCATAAACAATTTCAAGCCTGCCTGTGGTATAATAGTTAAATTGTATTCTGCAATTTAATCTCTAATTCCATTAAATAGAATTTTGACTCTTCTTTGGATGAGCTTAAGGTTTTGTAAATTATGTGCAGTGTATCTAACTCTTCACATCTTATATCTTCCTTTTGCATGACATTTTTTGCAAATCCATTTCTCCCAAGTGATTTTTTATGCTGAAACATGTCAGATTGACAGTTTTGGCTAAGTACCCTCAGTGGCTCTAATTAAAACTTAGATAACTCTTTTTTTAAATTTTTTTTTGCTACAAAAACCTCAATCTCTAAAAATTAGGTCATAATTATTTGCTTTCCAAAAGTCTACATTTCTTTTTTTTAATATTTATTTTTTAGTTTTAGGTGGACACAGTATCTTTATTTTACATTTATGTGGTGCTGAGGATCGTGCCTGGTAGGCAAGCACTCTACCACTGACACAATCCTAGCCCTGTCCAAAAGTCTACATTTCTTTAGAATAAGGATATCCCATCTCTGAGACTGAGTAGTATCTACTATTCAGGCTAGACCTTTAATTTATATAATTTTTACAATAATCCTGTTATAGGAATATTTTATTTGTTCTTTTTAGATATACATGACAGTAGAGTGTATTTTGAAATATTATACATACATTGAGTAAAATTTAGGAAGAGAGGCTTAAAAATAATAAAATGCTTTCTGCCTTTACTGAAAAGAAGTGTATAATTCTGAGTTGGTGCTGTTTTAGAATTAATTTTAAAAACTTTAATTCTCAATGTTTCTAACATTTTAAAGTAGACTAAATAAATGTAACTTACTGTCTTTTTCATTTCCATATACATATATAACTAACATTAATAGAGAATGCTTTAATGTCTTGAACTTTTTTTTGGCACCAGAGATTGAACCCAGGGCTATTTAACCACTGAGCTACATCCCCATCCCTTTTTATGTTTTATTTCAGGACAAAATCTCACTAAGTTGCTTAGGCCCTTGCTAAGTTGCTGAGGCTGGCTTTGAACTCCAGTCCTCCTGCCTTAGCCTTCTGAGCTACTAAGATTACAGGTGTGGGCCACAGTGCCCAGCTGTATCCTTATTTTAATATGGCACAATGGTTCTTACCTCCATTACTCACTTCATCTTAAAATTTAGCCATATTACAGATGCAGTGCAGTTTCTAGTATAATCATGGATTTTTTGTTGAAATTGACAAGCAGTGGCTGGGGTTGTAGCTCAAGGGTAAAGTGCTTGCCTGACATGTGTGAGGCTCTGGTTTCGATCCTCAGAACCACATAAAAATAAATTAATAAAATGAAGATATTTAAATTTTTTTTTAAAAAATTGACAAGCACATCCTAAAATATATATAGATATTCGGGGGACCCAGAATAGTCAAAAAGTCATGAAAAGAACACATTTGAAGGACTCACCCTTTTGGATTCCAAAACTTACTACTAAGTTGTAGTAATCATAAAGGTGATACTGGCATAGGATTGACATAGACACTTGATCTTCCTCAAAAGGCCTAAAATTGATTGTCATAGGATAGACATAGAGATGATTAAGATGGATTAGAGCCCAGAAATAAATTCAGACATTTTTGGTCAACTGATTTTCAATAAAGGCGTTGGGACATTAAAAGGAAAAAAAAAAAACATTTTCAACAAATGATGCTAGGACAAGAGTACATCTGTAAGCAAAAGGATTAATTTAGATCCTCTACCTCATGTCATATACAAAGATTAAATCATGGACTGGGATTGTAGCTCAGTGGAAGTACACTTGCCTAGCATGTGTGATGCACTGGGTTCAATTCTCAGCACCACATAAAAATAAATAAAAATAAAATAAAGGTCCATCACCAACTAAAAAATATTTTAAATCAAGATTAAATTGCAGTGGATCATACCTAAATATAAGAGCTAAAATATGGAGATCTTAGAAAAAATACCACTAAATCCCTATGATGTTAGGCTAAGTAATGGTTTCTTAGATATGACACCAATAATCCAAAGAAAAAATAAATTGGACTATATTAAAATTTAAGATATTTTGCAAATAATAGGTAAAATATTTTTATCTAGAATATATAAACAACTCTTACAATTCAATAGGAAAACAAATAACTAATTTTTAAAAACATGAATTGGACCTAGCAGACATGTAAAGAACATTCTATTCAGCATAACAGAATATACATTTTTACAAGTTCACAGTATAGAATAGACCATATGTGAGGCCAAAAATCTTAATAAATATAAGAAGATTAAAATTACACAGTTTGTCTTTTCTAATCACAGTGAAGTAAAACTAGAAATTAACATAGAACAAAAACTAAGAAAATCCACAAATATGTGTACATTAAATAACATACTATTAAATAACCAATGGAAAAAAGAAGAAACCATACGGGAAATTAGAATATATCTTGAGACAAATGAAGATGAAACCACAATATTCCTAAACTTACAGGATGCAGAGAAGGCAATACTAATGGACATATTGATAGCTGTAAATGTTTATGTTAGAGAAGAAAGACCTCAAATCAAAAACCTAGCTTTGAAGCTTAACGTATTACAAAAAGAACAAACTAAACCCAGAGTTCACAGAAGAAAGAAAAGAAAAATTAGAGCATAGGCAAATAAAATAACAGTGGAGAAAATCAACAAAATCAGGGAGTTGGCTCTTCAAACACATCAACAGAATTTAAAAGCCCTTAGCTAGATTGACTAAGAAAAAAGAGAAGACTCAACTAGCTAAAATCACCAAATAGGGTACATTACTACTGATTTTACAAAAATAAAAAAATATATGTAGGAGAGTACTAAGAACCAATGGTTGTACAAGCCCAAAATTTTATAAACAAGATGGAAATTTTTTCATAATTGTATGGAAAAATTCCTAGAAACACAGCCTACTAAGACTGAATCCTAAAAATAGATTATCTGAATAGACCTATAGCTAGTAAGGAGTTTGACTCAATAATCCAAAACCTTCCAACAAAGAAAAGCCCAGGATGCGATGGCTGCACTGCTGAATTGTACCAAACATTTGAAGAGGAATTAACATCATTCATTTTTAGACTCTTCCAAAAAATTAAAGAGGTGGAAAAATTTCCAAATTTGATGTGTGATGCCAAGATTACCCCAATACCAAAGCCACAGACACGAAAAGAAAACAACAGACTATATCCCTTCCAAATATTGATACAAAAATTCCTAAATAAAATTCTAGCATAATAAATTCAAAAGCATATCATTCAGTCATCTCAAAGCATTAAAAACATTTGACAAGGTCTAAGGCTGTGACCCAGTGGTAGAGCACTTGCCTCGCATGTGTGAGGCCCTGGGTTTGTTCCTCAGTACCACATAAAAAGATTTTTAAAACATGGTATTGTGTCCATATACAACTAAAAAAGGTTTTTAAAAAGCATTTGACAAAATTGGATACCATGTCATGATAAATACACTCAACAGACTAGGAATATAAGGAAACTATACCATAATAGACACCATATATGAAAAACTCACAGTTAGTTTCACCACTTTTTTTTCAGGATATTACTGGAAATCTTAGCCAGAGTAATTGATAAGAAATAAAAGACATCCAAATTAGAAATTATTTTTATTCAGAGATGATTCACATGGTTATTTTTTTCCAGTACTGCGATTGAACAGCAGGGCCTTTCTCATGCTAGGCAAGCAGACATAATCCTATATGTACAAAATATCTACAGCGAGTTCACACATGAAAAAACTCTGTTAGAACTAATAAATATTTTTAGCTTAGTGGCAGAACACAAAATCAATACACAAAAAAACTGTTGTGTTTCTATCTACTAACAACCAACAACCAGGGAATGGTATTAAGAACACAATCATATTTGCAATAGCATCAAAAATAAAAAGTAATATTTAGGAATGAGTGTAAATAAGGAGGTAAAAGACTTGTACACAGAAAACTAGAAAATACTGCTAAAAGAAAATAAAACAAATAAATGGAAAGGCATCCCATGTTCCATAATTGGAAGATTGGTGCCCATACTACCCAAAGTGATCTACAGATTCAACAAAATCCCTTTCAAAGTCCCATGAGCATATTTTACAGAGATAGAAAATTCATCCTAAAATTTATATGTACTTTCAAGTGACTCTTTAAGTTGCCAAATCAATTTTGAAAAAAAAAAGTCAAAGGACTCATTGAATTCAAAACACGTTACAAATCTACAGTAATCAGGTCAGGGTGGTACTAACCTAAAGACAGTTAAATAGACCAACAGAGAATGAATCCCACTATTATGTACATCCACAAGAATGGGGTCCTAGTTAGAATAACATATACCCCATGCTTGTATAATTATATAAGAATTAATTCTATTGTCATTTATAAATAAAAAGAACCAATAAAAATTTTAAAAAGTTCAGAGATAAACCTTGTATATGATCAAATGATCTTTGACAAGGCACACAATCTGAAAAAGACAGTCTCTTCAACAAATGGTGCTGGGAAAACTAGATGTCCACATGGGAAAGAATGGAGTTGAACCCTTTCCTTAAACCATATGCAAAACATAAAATTGATCAAAGACATAAGTCCTAAAACTATAAAACCCCTTAGAGAAAATATGGAACAAAAGCTTCGTGATATTGTATTTGGCAATGATTTCTTGGTTACAACACCAAAAGCTTAGGCAACAAAAAGAAAAATAGATAAAGTGGATTACACCCAATTTAGAATTTTCTGTGCATCCAAGAAAAGTATCAACAAAGGGAAAAGGCAACTCACAGAAAGAGAAAGTAATGTACAAATCATATATCTGATAAGGGTGTAATTTTCAGAATACATAAATAATTCCTACCAATCAACAATAAAATTACCCGAACAGCCCAATTCAAAAATGAACAAAGGATTTGAATAGACCTTCTTCCACAAAAGATATAGTTCTGGAGAATAAGTACATGAAAAGATGGTCAGTATCACTAATCAATAGGGAAATGCAAATCAATATTACAGCGAGATAATACTTCATACTTATTAAGAAGATTGTTATAAAAATACTAAATAACAGGTGCTGGCAACTGTATGGAGTATATGGAACCTTTGTGCATGGCTGGTGGGAATGTAAAATGGTTTAGCCACTGTGGAAAACAGCATGGCAGTTTCTCAAAAATATAAACAGATTTTGCATATGATCCAGCAATTCTACTTCTAGATAAATATCCCAAAGAATAGAAAGCAGGAACTCAGATATTTTTATAGCTATTTTTTTATAGCTATGTTTATACCAGCATTATTCAGAATAGCCAAAAGGTGGAAGTAATCCAAATGTCCATTATTGGAAGAATGGATGGACAAAATGTCATATGCATGTACAATGGAATATTATTCAATATTAATATGGAATGAGGGTTTGATATGTGCAACAATATGGATGAACTTTGAAGACATTAAGCCAAGTGGATGGAATAAACCTATCACAAAAAGACAAATTTGGGGGCTACGGATATAGCTCAGTAGTAGAGTACTTGCATAGCATGCACAAATCCACAGTACCACCTTAAAAAAAGCAAACAAAAGACAAATATTTTATGATTCCACTTATATGAGGTTTCTAGAGTAGTTAAATTTATAGAAAGTGGCATGGTGGTTTCCAGCACTTTGGAAATATTGGTCAAAGGGTACAAACCTTCAATTATAAGATGAATAATTTCAATGTATATGTGTAGTCTATCATCATCTTATAAAGTAGATATATCATCTACTTATAAAAATACTGTTTTTTATTTGTCTTAAAATTACTGTCTTCATTTAAAGACAAAGTTCTAGAATCTTCAGAGTTTTTAATATTTATTTTTCAGTTGTAGTTGGACACAACACCTTTATTTCACTTATTTATTTTTATGTGGTGCTAAGGATCGAACCCAGGGTCTCACACTTGCAAGGCGAGCACCATACTGCTGAGCCACAACCCCAGCGCCCACCCCGAGAGTTTTTTTTTTTTTTAAGTTGTAGATGGATACAATATCTTTATTTTTATTTATTTATTTATTTATTTACGTGGTGCTGAGGATTGAACCCAGTGCCTCACACTTGCTAGGCAAGCACTGTACCACTGAGCCAGAACCCCACCCATAGAATCTTGAGTTTTGATGAACAGATGGGTGTTTTCCTTTCATTTAATTTTGAATACATTTTAAATAATGTTATATGCTGTGGTTACTAGAATGGCAAATACTATGCTAATATGGAGTAACATGATTTTATGAGTCATATTTTTCTCTAATGTTTCTTTAGCATTTGAGCAACTTTTGGCTTCACTGAGTTGATGTTTGCAAAAATTTGCTATTACTCTCCTTGGGTAGTTAAAAAATACCATTGAACCCATGATCTGATAAATTTAGTTCATATTATTTTTCTCTAAGTTCATTACATCACAGATACACATATTATATCTCATTTGGTACCTTTTGTCCTGCTCAGACAGCCTTGAACCATTATTTATTAGTTTATTCCTGTTAGTTTATCATTTTACCAGCTGGGAGAGCTACATACATTACAGACTTGAAAATCTTATTGTATACTCTCTCCTGTATATTGATTTATTAAATTGGTGGTTGCTCAATGGGTATAAAGCTTCAGTTATGCAAGGTGAATAAGTTCTAGAGATCTGTGGTATAATACACTGCCTATAGCTTATAGTATTATTCATCTTAAAATATATTAAATGGATTAATTTCATGTTAAATGCTCTTAACCACAAAACACATACATACACAAAAGAACACAAAGAAATTTTTGAAAGTGATAGACGAGTATCTTCATCCACTAGTTTCCCCCCATCATTTTATTTTATTTCTTTGGTTGACACATAAGACTTACATATATTTATGATGCATACTGTGATGTTTTGATTCCTGTATACATAGGGTAGCAATCAATCTGGGTAATTAGCCTATCTTTCACCTTAAACTTTTATAAGTTCATTATGGTGAGTATATTAAAATTCCTCCCTTCTAAATGTTCTGAGATATATAATACATTACTATCAATTATATTCACCTTGCTGTGTTGTAGAGCACCATAACTTACCAAACCTGTTGATCATCCTCTTCCCCTTCTCACCTCTTGACCACCCTCTCCCTGTCTCTTGTCTTCCCTATTATCTATCCTTCTGGTAACCACTGTCTGCTCTCAACTTCTATGAGATCCCCTTTTCTGGTTCCACATGTGAATGAGATCATATGATATTTGTCCATACTTGACTTATTTCACTTAATGTTTTCCAGGTTAATTCCTCCTTTTTATGGTGGACTAGTATTCCATCATGTATATATGCCAAATTTTCTTTATCTATTCATCTGTTGATGGACATTTAGGTTGATTCCTTATCCTGGCTATTTTGAATAGTGCTACAAAAGCATGGGAGTAGTGTATTTTTGGCATGTTGATTTCATTTCCTTGTGTTTATACACATGAATAGGTTTTTTTAATTGTCTGGTGGTTAGTTCTATTTCAGTTTCACTTGTTGTTGATATCCTCTGTCTAAATTATAACCTTGAGTGACTCAGACCTTGCCATTTATGGATTTGTTTGTGGTACCCTTAATTTCCAATACAGATAGAGCTATAAAAATAATAATAATTTTATGGAGAATACAACTTCCAACTGATGGACTGTTGCCATAGAGCAGGATATCATTTTTACCCTTTCTCACCAATTATTTTCCATTCATTTAATGGGTTTTTTCTTAGTGGCAGTGCTTCTTCAATTTTACAATGTCAGGCAAAAACAAAAAAGGTTGATTTTTCTCACCATCTTTGATGTTGTCTATGAAGTGGTACAAACTGATAATTTTTCTGCAAACTGATAATTTTATTCTGTCTCTTAGATTATAATATGGAATGGAAGAGAAGGTGTTGTTAGTAAGACATAGTAGAAATTGACTATATGAACCAATGCTCATAGATTTCATTGTTACTAGGAACTTAATTGTGAAAGTGTTTGAATTTTAACAACAAAGATATCAAACTGAGCCCTTGTTCACCTGAGCTGTATGTGATACAACACAGTGACCTTGAAAGCAATTCTAGTTAGGAGCATTTTTTTTAAAAAACAAGTATGCTAGTCTTCCAGTATTACTGTATTTTCGGTTGTTCCAGAGTGGTAGATTTGGCTCATTACTATGGTATATTCCATTTCAGAGTTTTATCAAAGCTTGACATTAGAACAAATGCAGATATTTGCAACAGTTAAGCTCTTGAAGTACAAATAGACCTGAATCTTCTTTCTCAGAGTGATTTAAGGATTCCTGACCAGTGTGTTGAGTTTCTGAGTTCTCTTCCTTTTTTCCTCTGGCTTAACTTCCTTGAAACTCATTGTTTTCTCTGTAATCATATGAATAATAAAAGGTTATATAAAGCTTAACCTAGTAAATTTTAGTCCTCTTCAAAACTCTTAATAAAATATTTACTCTCTTTTTAAAATATATTTGGTTTGAAGGACTAGGGCTATAAGGTGATGAGAGGAACTAGGACTATAAGGACTAGGGGACAGTGCTAGCTGATCTTAGAGATTAAATTTCTGTGTAGAATTTAACATATTTTAGTACAGTAAGTAATTCGGAGTTTGTAAACTGCTTTTCAGGCTTACCAATAGCAGAATATTAGAATTTTTTCTCATTTTATTTTGATATATAAATTAAACTCTTTCATGTGTAACAGGACTTATAATAATTAATTCAAAGCTTTTTCTTTGTAAACATATAAGATGGAACCATTTGAAGCCAAAACTTCATTGTGTGCCTAAAAATGAGCTAATTACTTGATTTATAAGGGGTTAAAAGAAACAAAAATATATACACAGCCCAAAATTCTTAGCTGTTTTTTTAAATAACAGGATGTAAGGTGAAAAGGCATAAATTTAAAAAGTTATTATCACCATGCCTAAACACACAAGTCACAACTAGAAGATATTGTTCACCCAGACAATTGTAAATACTAAGTGAAGAAGGAAATATTCAGTAGGTGATGGCAAACACTGACATTTTGTTGAGGAGGTCATGATTCTTATGAGCAGAGCACTGAGCCCTGTGGTAGAGATTTAGAGTTATGGTGCATGTTTTCATTATTACTGAGAAAAACTTAATTGTGAAAGTGGTTATGAATTGTTATAAGATTCTGTTAGAAGAAAATATAATGCAAATATTCTATGAAAAAAAATTGTAGCAGCTTGTATTGGTGCATGCCTGTAATACCAGTAACTCAGGAGGATGAGGCTGGAGGATCACAAGTTCAAGGCCAGCCTGGGCAACTTAATAAGACCTTAAGCAACTTAGTGAAACCCTGCCTTAAAATAAAAAATAAAAAGGGCCCCTATGTTCAATCCCCAGTACTGAGATAAAGAGAGAGAGACAGAGAAAGAGAGAAAGAGGAGAAGAAGGAGAAGGGGGAAGAGGGGGAGGGAGAGGAGGAAGAGAAGAAGAGAGAATGGTAATATATGAATGGTCTATAATCACAGAGATACTTTTTTTTAGTTTAATCGTTATTATTTCAAGTGTATGTTTTAAAGTTTTTTTAGTTGTTGATGGACTTTATTTTATTCATTTATTTATATGTGGTGCTGAGAATTAAACCCAGTGCCTCATACATGTGAGGCAAGCACTCTACCACTGAGCCACAACCCTAGCCCTTCAAGTGTATTTTTAAAATCATAAACTGGGTTTTGTAATCCAAAGCTGAACCATTTATTCTTCATCACTTTGAACCAACTCTAAGCTCTTAGATTACATCTCTTTGTCCAGAATGGCTTTAAGGAAGAAGTAGGATTTTTGAATGTCCACTGAAGAATTGATAGACCTATTCTTGTTAAGATAAAATTTGCCTTTTACAGTAGAACCTACTGTAGCTATTGTTTGACATGCTTTCTATAAGCAATGAATTGCATTGTAGCACAATAGGGATGAGTATTACAGGTTCTGAAATCAGACTGGATTCAAATTCAATTCCACCACTTACTAGTTGCATCACTATAACAATGGGATAATAACAATATCTTTCTAAGGATTAGTAAGAATAAAGCAGCTAACTACCACTGGAATAGCATGCGCTCTGGCATCAAGTAGACTTCGGTTCAAATCCTAATTCTGCTACTTGTTAAAGAGCTTAGGCACATTATACTCTAAAATTTAGTTTTCTCATTTATAAATAAAAGATGGCAAAACCTAATTCATAGGGCTTTTGTAATGATTAAATGAAGCAATTTATGTAAAACACTTAACACAGTATTCAATGTATAGTAAAAGCTCTATAAATAACATTATGTTGTTACACAATCAAAGTCATGCAAGACTTCATTTTGATCTTTTTATTTGTGTTTTTAGGGTGAACCTGGTCTGCCTGGATACCCAGGGAGCCCAGGCATTAAAGGTTCTATGGGAGAGACTGGTTTACCTGGATTACCGGGGACCCCTGGAGCAAAAGGACAACCAGGCCTCCCTGGATTCCCAGGTAAGTATTCCTTTTCTCTTTTTTTTTTCTTTTTGTTTTTATTTATTGGTTCTTTTTAGTTACACATGACAGAAGAATCCATCTTGCTATAATTATACAAGCATGGAATATATCTTATTCTGTTTAGAGTCCTATTGTTATAGAAATATTCCTTTTCTTAAATGCCTCCTTCTTTCCTTCCTTATCTACTCTAACAAGTATCCTGTAGCAACTTCCTATTTGGCCAACTTGCATTCTATTTCCCAATCAGATACTGATTAGCAACATAGTCTCAAACTAACTCTTTACCTCACTTTGCCCAAATGTTTTTCTGTATAAAATGAGAATGAGTATTACCAACTCAGCAGGACAATATCCTGTGGGAAGAGAGACTTGTTTGGTGGAGTGTTTTTCAATCTTTGACTGCTAGCCACAAATCAATTAAGAGGCCTTACTATTTTTGTAGGTGATAATATACTCTGCCAGGCCCTAGCCTACCGCTGATTCTCTTAGAAAATTGTACGCAAGCACACAGCTGGTGGCTGTTGGTAGAACAATCATACTGTTCATTCAAATGGCTGAGACTGAGTCATTCAAGGAAAGGGACTTAGCTCTATAGTCAAGTAGTTAGCCTGAAGTAGATTATTGTACATTCTTCTGTTTAATTTTTTGTTTTTCTTTTTAATTGCATGGTGGCATGGACGAGTAGGTTTTGGATTACTATTTTGCTAAACTTTTTAATGAAATATAGCATAAATAAATATATATATATTTTTTAAAGTACACTGAAGTATACAAGAGTATAGGTGAATTTCTTCCTATGTATATGTACCATGAACCCATCATACATGTCAAAATACAAAATAGTTCCTTTATAAATTTTATCCATGCCACTTCACAGGGAATCCTCCCTCTAAGATAACCATTACTATAAATTCTGTCAACATGAGTTATTTTTGCCTGCCATTGAAATTCATGTAAATGAAATCATATGGTATATATTCTTTCACTCAGCATTGTATCTTTTAAGAGTCATTTATTTTGTTTCTTGTTTAAGTAGTTTCTTCTTTATCATTGCTATGTAATAGTCCATTGAAAGTCAGCCACAATTAACTATGCATTCTCCTGTTTATGGACTTTTGGGTGTGTCCAGTTTGGGACTGTCGTGGAAAAGAATGTTCTTAACATTCTTTTACATGTCTTTTTATAGACATAAGTACTGATTTCTTTTTTGTTTCATTTTTTAAAATTTTTTTTAGCTGTTCATGGACTTTTATTTCATTTGTTTATATGGGGTGCTGAGAATTGAACCCAGGGCCTCACACATGTTAGGCAAACACTCTACCACTGAGCCACAACCCCAGCCCAGGCATGATTTCTTTTCTACAAAATCTTAGTAGTACAATTACTGAAATAAAAAAAAATAATAATTACAAAAATCATAGGGTAGGTGTTACATTTAACATTGGTAGATGGTACCACAGAGTCTTTAAAAGTGATTTTATAAATTACAGTCCTATCAGCAATGTGTGATACATCTTGTTATCCATATCCTGACCATCACTGGATACTGTCATTCTTTTTAATTTTTAGCTATTCTGATGGACATGTATTTATATTTTGATTTATAATTTTCTCATAACAACAAATGCCTTTTCATATTATACTATTAGCCATTTGGATAGTATCATTATAAAGTGTCTGCTGAAGTTTTTTTTTGTTGTTCGTTTTTCTATGGGTTATTTACCTTTTTTTCTTTGTATATTTTGGATATGGGTCCTTTGTCAAATACATGTATTGTAGGTATATTCTCCCTGTTTCAGATTTACATGTCACTGTCTGAATGCTGTCATGTATTAAACAAAAGTTGTTAGTTTTTAAAAAATTAAATTGTAGCAGTCTTTTCTTTCATGATTAGTGCTTTTTGTATCCTATTCAGTAAACACTTGCCTATTTAAAGCTTTGGAAATATTCTCTAATTTTTACAGCCTTTAATGTTTAAAACTTTCACATTTAGGTTTATGATCTACACTATTTTATAATGTAAGGTAACAGTCATGGTTTGTTTTAGTTTTCCCCATACAGATATCAGTTGCTCCACACTATTTTAATAATGCAATTACTCCTTTTTCAGAAATTCAAATGACTGTATTTATGGGGATCTATTTCTACATTCTATATTCTCTTCAATTGGCATATTTTATATTCTGGTTTTAATAAAATATTGCAATACTATCTGCATTCTGTAAATTTATAGTAAGCCTTAAAACATAGTAGTTTAATTAGAGCAACTTTGTTCCAGTTTTTCAAAGCTTGTCTTAGTTAATCTACATCATTTATATGAATTTGGGAATAATTTATCAGTTTCCATTAGAAAAATACCTTTAATGATTTTTATTAAGATAGAAATAAATCTAGATAAATTTAAGGAGAATTGATATTTTAGCAATATTTAATCTCACAATTCAATGTATATGTACTATCTCCACTTATTTAGGTATTTAACTTAATTCGACAATGTGTTGCACTTTTCATTTTATAAATCTTGGTAATCATTTGTTAAATTTATGTCTGGAAATTTAATACCTTCTTATAGTGTTTGCCATGGTATTGCCTTTTCATTTTCATTTTTTATTGTAAGTAGATAGAAATAACTGATTTTGGAATATTTAACATGTATATATACAGAAATTATTGATTTCATTTATTAATACTGAGTGTGCTAATAAATTTTTTGCTATTGTAAATTAACATCACCTTAGATATTACATTTTATTACTTTTTCTTGTCTAATTACACTGGCTATAATTCCAGCACAATGTTTAATAAAAGTAGTTGTATTTTACATCTTTATCATTTTCATAAACTCAGAGGACTATGTTCACTATTTTTCTATTAAATTTAACATCCTATGTCTTATTATAAAAATTTTTCTATTCCTAATTTATTGACAGTATATATTTATCAAGAATAAGCATGAGGGGCCTGGGATATAGCTCAGTGGTAGAACAATTGCTTAGTGGGTGTAAGACCCTGGGTTTGTTCCCTAGCACCACAAAAATAAATAAGAATGAGAGTGAGTTTTGTCTATTCTTTTTTCTGAGTCTACAGAGATTATCATGTTTTTTTCTTCTGTTGATATAGCAAATTACACTACTTGACTTTTTTTTGTCAAAACAAACTAATATTGTTGGGATAAACTCCAAGATGGTTATGCTGTATATATTATTTTTAAGTTATTGTTGGACTTTGTTGGGTCTAATTTTTAGATTATGTCCTAGATTTGATCCCCAGTACCACATACATATATATANATATATATATATATATATATATATATATATATATATATATATATATTTATATTTGTGTTTTCTCTTTCTCTTAATCAGTCTTGATAGGCATTCATTACATTGTATTTATTGTTAAAAGTTAACTTTTGAATTGTGTTTTCTCTGTGGTTTGATTTTTCTTTCATTGGTTTCTGCTTATATCTTATTATTTCTTACCTTCTTTTTACAAATTTAATTTTGCTGTTATTTTTCTAGCTTCTCTGGTTGGAAACTTAGATAATAGATTTTTCAGTTTTGTCTTTAAAATAGACACGTTTGAAACTTTAAATTTTCATTTTCCATATAAGGAGCATTTAAATGAATTCCACAAATTTTGTTCCTTTGTGCTTTATCATTTAATTGAAAAAAAAGTTCTAATTTCCTTGTTAATTTTTGTTGCTATTGGTAGGTTATTTAGAATTTTGTTGCTCAAAATATAGATATTTGGGGGTTTTTAGGTATTTTTTAATTATTGATGTTTTGTTTGATTCTGTTGTAGTCAAAATATATAATTTGTATAATTTAACTATTAATACTTATGGAGACACATCATATGGCCCAGTTTATGGTTTGTCTGGGTAAATTTTCCCTGTTCACTTAAAATAACTTATGATTTGTAATTATATATATTGTTCTATAAGTGTCCATTAGGGCAAATTGACTGATAATATAGTTAAAATTTTTATACAATTTTTGTTAATTGCTCTTTGAATTACTATTCAATATGCTCTTAATCTCTTCCACTTTTCCTGAGAAATTTTTATTTCCAATTTCTTTTTAGAGTCAACCTTATTTCTCCAAAAATTCTTATTTTTCACCCACTGTATACATATTTGCCTGTAAGATTCTTCTTTGTACTAGATATATTAAGTAATCTAATTCCTTAGATTATTTAATATATTTACTATAAGTAGTTTAAAGATTTTTTTTCTGCTTATTCCAACATTCTAGATATTCATGGGTCTATTGCTACTATTAGTTCTATTCTTATGAATTAGAGTCACATTTTCCAGATTATTCAAATGTGGTATTTTTTATTGTTTATTGAATGCTGTGGATTGTATTGGATAAAGATACTGAAATTTGTGAAATTTATTTGAAAAGTGCTGAATATCGTTGTAGTAGTTTAGTTTCTGAGAATCAACTTGATTTTGCACTAATTAAATGTATACTTTCCTATGTTCTTTGCCATTAGTCTTAGACCTGAATGTGGGCCTTACTCAATGTATAACCTTTCTGGTGTCACTTAAATTTATTTTATTTATTATTTCTTTTAGTGAACTCTGTTGGCAGCAAATTATCTTATCACTCTTTAGGAAATGTTCTTATTGTGCTTTTATTTGTTTTTTCAGTTACATAATAGATAAAATATCAATATATATCCCCGAGCAGTATTCATTGCTCCTAGTTATTCAGTGAAAGATTGACTGACTCATTTAAGTACTGCTGTACAAAGATCTTGCAGATATAGTTAAATCGGTTCCTAAATCGGTTCCCAAATAGGTTCATTTTAATATATGGAGATAATTCTGGGTAGGCCTAATACAATCACAGAAGCTCTTTAAAGACGGAGTTTTCTGCAACTGATAGCAAAAGAAGACATAAGAGAAATTCAAACTATGAAAGAGAATTCCACATAAGGGAGGATATCCATGCTCAGTAGCAATGGCTCACAGAATGGAAATATGGGTGGCCTAATGAACTTGAGAATGGTTTCCAGCAACCAATCTTCAAGAAAACAGGAGCCTCAGTCCTATAACCCCAAAGTCAAATTTGGCAACACTTGGATGAGCTTAGAAGTGCAATTCCATAGATAAGAGCCTAGCTAAACCAACACCCTGATTTTGGCCTTGCAGCATGCTAAGCAGAGAACCTAGCTCATCTGTACCTGGGTTGTTATCTATTGAAACTGTGAAACAATTAATAGTATTACTTTAAGTTATTAGGTTTAGGGTGATTTGTTACACATTTTTTTAAGATTTTTACTTCCTTTCCAAATATGTCTGCTAGTGTTTATTTTCAGATTCTTTGAATACTTGAATACTTGCTTTTGTATTCTGTCCAGTTTTTAATTGTAATTATTGTGAAAAAGGGCTGTAGTATTGTAATCATTGTGAAAAACAGGCTGTAGTAGACTTAATCCATTTTGGCTGACCCCAGAATTTATGGGTAAATTTAATAAAATATTTGTGAGGTATGTTCACTAAAATCTATGAAGCCAGCTATGAGAAAAATTTAAATACCCAAATATATGAAGATATATAGAATATTCATGCATTGGGAGATCAGTATTGTTAAGATGCCAGTTATCCCTATGGTTACCCATAAACTCAAAGCATTTCCAGCTAATAAACCCCGCAGGTTTTTATAAAAACAATTAACAAACCAATTCTAAAACATGTATGGAAATGTAAAGGATATAGAACATCCAAAAAAAGTAAGAAAAACATAGTTGCAGGACCAGATTTCAAGATGTAATTGCATAAGGATCAATAAATAAACAGAATATTTTGTAGTAAAATTAATTTTGATAAAAGTACCAAATAAATCCAAAATGGGAAAGTATAATCTTTTCAGCCAACTTTCCTCAAATACGTGGATGTTCATATAGGGAAAATGAAACTCAACTCATATGTCACATTGTATAGAAAAATTAATTTGAAATGGATCTTAGTTCTAACATAAAAACTAAAACATCAAAGCTTTTAAAACAAAACTAACTTGAGGATAGGCAGCATTTTCTTTGGATACAGAAAGCAGTAACTGTAAAAGAAAACAATATTAATAGGTCAAACTTAATCAAAACTTAAAACTTCTGTATATCAAAGGACACCATTAAGAAAATGAATAGGAAAGCTACAGACTAGGATAAAATATTTGCAAAATGTATGTCTGACAGATTATTAATATTTGGGATTTATGATGAGCCAGACATTTCACATAAAAGGATACCAGATGGCTAATAAATATATGCAAAGGTGACCAATGTCATTAACTATCAGAGAAGTGTACATTAAAACACGTTGAGGTGGAACTACATGCCTATCAGAATGACTATTATTAAAACAATTGATAGTATCATACATGTTGTGCAAAGATCTGGAACAACTAGATTTCCTATACATTGTTGTAAATGTAAATTGTCTTGGCAAAATTTTTTGTAAAACACAACATACATATACTTTACTCAGGGACCCAGCAGTTTCACTCCAAGATAAATTAAGACATGTCCACAAAATGTCCTGTGCAGAAATATTCATTACAAGACAAAACCTGATAACCCAAATGTTAAACAGCAGATGAATGGATTTAAACAACTGTGAAATGGAATCCTACAAATTTTACCAGTGTAATATGGTGATAGATTTTTTATGCTTATGACTATATATAATAATGGCAACCTCTTGATAAATAATTTGAAAGCTTAATATAATTCTTAAGAATTTCCAGAAATCACCAACATGTTTTCAGTTCCTTTTTGCTCCTATTTCAGTGCTAACACTGTAAGTTTATTTGTTCTGATTAGTTATACATGTCAGTATAATGCATTTTGATACATCACACATAAATGGAGTATAACTTTTCATTCTTCTAGTTGTACATGATATAGGATGATACCGGTCATGTAGTCATATAAGCACATAGAGTATTAATGTCTAATTTATTCTGCTATCTTTCCTACCCCATGCCCATTCCCCTCCCTTTACTCCCCTCTGCTTAATCCAAAGTACCTCTATTCTTCGTAGCCCCCTCCCGCTTATTGTAGATTGGCATCCCCATATCAGAAAACATTCAGCCTTTGGTTTTTTCTGTGGAACCAACCTAGGTCCCCTTCAACAGATGGATGAAGAAAATGAGATATATGTACACAATGGAATATTTCTCAGCCTTAAAGAAGTATGAAATTATGGCATTTGCCAGTAAATGGATGGAGCTGGAGAATATCATACTAAGTGAAATAAGCCAATTCCCAAAAAACCAAAGGCCAAATGTCTTCTCTATCAATATAAGTTTTAATTTTTAACTGTAGCTTTCAAAGTGGTGTGGTATTTCTTTATTTTTTCCCCATTCATTTTATTGTTATGTCTTATATAACAATGGATTTTGTTACATATTTGTTCATGTACATGATATAAAAATATAATTTGGTTAAAATCATTCCTCAGCATTGTTGCTTATAGTTTGTAAAATAAAAAAGTGTTTCTGATAGTATTAACCAATATGAGCATGTGAATTCACTTTTAATTAATAATTTCCATTCTAGAAATCTAACACAATGGAAATAGCTTTCAAGTGGCAAAATAGGTGTATATTCAATTCATACATAAATATATATATATATAAGTTGTTAAGATATAGAGTTACTAATATAATATAGAAAGGCATAAATTCAACCAACTGTATCAACAACACATAAAGGAAATAGTTAAATGATCAATTGTATATAGAATATTATGCATCTATTAGAAGCAATGTTTTAAATCTAGAAAATAACAATATGTTCTTTTTTTAAATTTTTTTATTGTTGGTTGTTCAAAACATTACATAGTTCTTGATATATCATCTTTCACACTTTGATTCAAGTGGGTTATGAACTCCCATTTTTACCCCGTATACAGATTGCAGAATCACATCAGTTACACATCCATTGATTTACATATTGCCATACTAGTGTCTGTTGTATTCTGCTGCCTTTCCTATCCTCTACTATCCCCCCTCCCCTCCCCTTTTCTCTCTCTACCCCCTCTACTATCATTCATTTCTCCCCCTTGTATTATTTTCCCCTTTCCCCTCGCTTCCTCTTGTATGAAATTTTGTATAACCCTGAGGGTCTCCTTCCATTTCCATGCAATTTCCCTTCTCTCTCCCTTTCCCTCCCACCTCTCATCCCAGTTTAATGTTAATCTTCTTCTCATGCTCTTCTTCCCTACTCTGTTCTTAGTTACTCTCCTTATATCAAAGAAGACATTTGGCATTTGTTTTTTAGGGATTGGCTAGCTTCACTTAGCATAATCTGCTCTAATTGCCATCCATTTCCCTGCAAATTCTATGATTTTGTCATTTTTTNTGATGACAAAGTGAGAGAGACTCTGGTGTTTGTGACTCACTTTCTTTACCAGGAGACCAACTGTTTCTGTCGCCGCTGGTATCGATGAAGTTCTCTCCTCCGCCGCTTTCTGATGACATCAGATCTCTGCCATGTTGGTATCCCATGCAAATGGCAGCATTTCGTTCCCTCCACAGTATTCAGCAGGACCCGGACCGAGAAGCAGTTTCCGCGTGTTCTTTATCCCTGGGCCAGAGCAGTTCCGGGAGCCAGAATTCGGCCGCTCCGTGCTCGGTGTATGTTCTGATAGGAGCAGGCTCCAAGAAGAAGTTTCCGTGGGTTATTTAGCACTGAGCCTGAGTAATTTGTCTGCGAGCTGCAGGCGAATGGCAGCCTGAAATTACCTGTTCTATGGCTGAATCAACAATATGTTCTTTTTAAAAATTAATTAATTTGTTTTAATTAGGTATATATAACAGAATGCATTTTGATTCATTGTACACAATTGCAGAACAACTTTTCATTTGTCTGGTTATACGTGATATAGTGTCATACCATATGTGCAGTCATACATGTACCTAGGGTAATGATGTCCATCTCATTCTAGGAACCCCAGGCCTTCCTGGACCAAAAGGTATTAATGGTCCTTCTGGAAATCCTGGCCTTCCAGGAGAACCTGGTCCTGCAGGTGAGCATAAAAAATAAGACTTTGCTGTTCTATAAAACTAATGCTTATCATATTCAATTTTGGAAAGTCAAATCATGGTTAACTGTGAACATTTTCAAAGCATGGAAATGTTTTGATCATTCACTTAGTGCTGAATATTAAGAACAAAATGAATGACTTTTAATAAATTTACCTAAAATTATCTTTATGGAACCTTCTTTTTCTTGGCTCACCTTTTCCTGGAAGAGTAGATTTGAGTACGCTATAATAGAAGATGGAAGCTCTGATGTATTTTTTAGAGGGGGTGAAGCAGATTTTTTTTTTATTGACTCCTAAAGTAAATCACATATCTTGGCCCATGTAAGCCCTATAATATACCCTGTTACACCTAACATCATACTCTTGTATATTCTATAGTAATTTTAAAATGATAAACTCAAAAGCTTTGAATACGGAGTGATTAAATTATTCCTTTATGACATTATCCCCTCTTCTTTTTTCATCCTTCATTTTCATAAGATTTCATGAATTAAAGGAGTAAAATAAAGCACTTTATATCTTTTGGATACAACTATTTGAAACTAGTATGGGAAAATGGGGTGGATAGAAGGAAAAGGAATTAAAAAGATGGATATAACCTGCTGTACTCTGTTCTTTAGGCGGTGGAGGTCTTCCAGGCCCACCAGGACCTCCAGGTGAAAAGGGCAAACCAGGTCAAGATGGTATTCCTGGACCAGCTGGACAGAAGGGTGAACCAGGTGCTATATTTATTTTAGGTTTTCCTAAAGCTCTGATTTCCTCTTTGTTTATTCTCATTCACCCTTTTTATCCATGAAAAAATTACATCATCTTTCTTACCTTCTAAGAAAAGCACATACTTTTCCCTCCATAAATATTTTCTTCCTCTTCACCCTGAGAATATCAGCTGATATTTGTTGATTAAGCTGCTTCCTTCTTACTAAAAAATCCAAATCCTGTCTTGACTAGTTTTTCACAATAAGAAGTTACTCAGCTATTTCAAATTTATTTGTTTTACTATGCAATCTATATTCCATTTATATATTTTATAAGAGAATTGTATAAAAGCATATTTGACACCACAAATAGAAGTTTTCTCATGTTAGAATTGTTCTGTGTTAGAAGTAAGTCTTCTGGGACGGGGAATGTAGCTCAGTGGTAGAATGCTTGCCCTAGCATGTGCAAGGCTCTGTGTTTGAGCCCCAGCACCAAAAAAAAAAAAAAAGAAAGAAAGAAAAGAAATCTTCTGCATGTTTTACCTGATATACAGTGATATACGCTGTAACACTTAATAAAAACTTTAATGTCTGAAAATAATTTGTCCTTATTTTAGTTATATTATCCATTTGATATTTTTGTTTTGTTTTGTCTCTGATAGGTCAACCAGGTTTTGGAATCCCAGGACCCCCAGGACTCCCAGGACTTTCGGGTAAACCTTACTAAAACATGCTAAATCAACCCATAAAATGAAAATGTTCTCCAGTACAATTATTTTTCCATCTCTACCATTGAAGTTGTAAAATGCCTATACAAACCCCCAAAACCGAAAGCTAGAGGTATACCTTAGAGTATTTCTTATTTAGCAACTTAATATAAAAGTAATTTATATGTAGATATCTCTTCATTGACTTCATCGATAAATGCTGAGGTAATGACACAGAAAGAAGACAAAATTGTGGGATGAGAGAGACTTTTGGAAACTCATTTAGCTATGAGGGAAAAAAAAACACTCTTTTCTCCCCATGGAAAAAAAAATGTCAAGATAACAGAAGGAAATCCTGTAGAAATATGCACCAGTAATTAAAATGTTTCTTAAACTCCTTGTTAACATGTTTTGTATATTTGAATGGATATATGTGCACACATATCTACCTTTGCTCTGCCTTTCCTCTCTAGTGCTTATTATCATTGTAAGCACTAAATAGTGAATAGGAAGATTGAGCAGACATATGGATATATATGCTTTTGTACTGAAATAACCATTGGCTATTCTGTGGAGGCTTTTCTCAAACCACAAATATATCTCGTAGAAATTCTGATATCCTTCTCATGATCCCAACATGAAAATTATTGCTTTAATGTGCAACTGTTATGGCTCTTAAGAGTATTAGTGGTGTAGAAAGAAATGTTAAGAACATTTTGTCTGGATTGTAAATCTTTGTTACAGGGGTCTGTAGGGACACACAGCAACCATCGATGATCCTTATCTTCCATTAGTCTTAAAATTAGAACATTTATTCTAGGCATCATTTCCAGCCATCTTTAACTTATTCTTACAGATATTTTATACTTTTTTAATTTTTCTCTCCTTTTTTCTCACTGGTCATGTGACCATTGCTCTCTGTTCTAATAAAAGGGTACCTTTCAGGATGCAATCTGTTATTATTTCAGCATTTCTATACATACTCTGATAAATATGTTTAATAGCAGATACATATATTTAATAGGAAGAATGATTTTTTTTTGTGTAGGTTTGGGATTGACTGTGGGATAGCAATTACCCTAGTGAATTCATTAGTTGCTCTAATAGCTTTAGCCTTATAGGCAACCCTATAATTCGGTACCATTTAATGTGTTCTCTAATGTCATTTTACTTTCATAGGCCAAAAGGGTGATGGAGGATTACCTGGCATTCCAGGAAACCCTGGCCTTCCAGGTCCAAAGGGTGAACCAGGCTTTCAGGGCTTCCCTGGTGTGCAGGGTCCCCCAGGCCCTCCTGGTTCTCCAGGTCCAGCTATGGAAGGCCCTAAAGGCAACCCTGGGCCCCAAGGTCCCCCTGGGAGACCAGGTATGTTCATGAGTGGTAGGGGATTGCTCTGTTTATTAGTCAACTTATTTAATTTTGCTGGCAGGTTATTCAGTCTTTAAGATTTTGGAATTTATAATGTAAGAACTTATTATAGATCTGGGGATGTGGCTCCAGCGGTAACGTACTAGCCTGGCATGCGTGCGGCCCAGGTTCCATCCTCAGCACCACATACAAACAAAAGATGTTGTGTCCGCCGAGAACTGAAAAATAAATATTAAAAAAAAGAATTTATTATAAGCACATAGTTTGATTTATACTTAGCTCCATCTATTTCCATGCCATCTAATTATTCTTTTCAGTAATTACCTTTATCATTTATTTAAAGTTGAAATAAACTAAAACAACTTGGATGGGAAAAAAGGAAAAAGTGGTCTATTAGTCTTGCTATTAAAGATAAAGCTATATATATTGATAACCTGACAGCAAAATGCCACCTGCATTATATGAACTTCTCAGCATGTCATCACAGAAATCATTTTAGTGATCACCCAATAGATGCTTGTAGTCTATACCAGAAGTGTTGCTATGGTTCTGTCACATGAGCAGCAAACGTCACAAAGCACAATAAACAAAATTTATCTTTTCTAGGAACTAGGCAATCAAATTTGTCTTTGGCATCACAGCATGATAAAATTGACTAGCTATCTCTTAATACCAACCTCATGTCTATACCTCATTTGTCTTGTGAACACCATTCACTTCTCTAGTTTATAAATTTTGTATCCAATGTTCATCTTTTCATTTTGTGTCTGTGCTATGTCATTTCATTTTACTAATTTGGAAATGCTCATTTTCAGCCTCGATTAATGTTGCTGAGCCCAGTCACTGGTGATAGGTTATTAACAAATTTGGGGGACTTGGTATTCATTTTTTCTATTTCTAGTAATGAAAAATTTGACCTTCATTGATGTAAAGAAGAAGAAAAATCTAAGTTTAAAGTTGCAAAGCAACTGTCCTTTTATCCTTTGACAATCCCTGACTATTAAAGTACATTTAAAGTGAAATTTTTCATTAAATTTCAGTAAAGTCTTGTGATTAGAATTAATTTAATAACATGCTCTAAAATATGAATTAAATGAGATCACATACTATGTTCAGAGGCATCATTTTCAAAATCATATTTTTATCTGATCTTACTTGACTGTCCTTGGAGGGTATTATTTAAGGTTTTACCTTTCTTTACTATTACAGAAAACCAGTGAAAATCTTCTCAGCCATGTTAACTCTCTTGCATGTAATATAAATAAATGAAGCAAGTATCTTGTTTTGCATGTGATAATTCAAATAAACCAAACTATTATCCTTTGTATATTCTAATTAGCATTATGGTTATTCAGTTTTACTCGTAATGGAACTCACTGTTGAACAATACTTTAAAATATGTCAACATAAAAACATTAATCACAAAGATGCTTTAAAAATTACCATTTTTAAAGAAGTAATAATAAAAGCACTCAGAAGAACACATCTGATGAGTATTTGACTTCTTGATTTGTTTATAAGCTATAAATTTAAATAGAGTTTTGAACCCTGTTGCTCTTAGAATAAATTATTCTTCATCTGAGCTCATAGCAGTGATTATTTTTAAAATGATACTTTTGCCTTCACAAAATGGCACATGTGCTATTTTCATTAATGCTAAGTATTAATGCTAAATGGAAATAATTTGGTTTATATACAAATGCATGAATGTAAACTTTCAGAATATTCTGCTATTGAATAAGATTTTTAACTTGAAAGTATTTAGTGTAATGCTTTAGTTTCTTGATATTTCTAACAGTTTTGATATTTTTTCCTTTTTGTTAATGATGACATTGGGCCTTGGTGAACTTTGACCCCTATCCAGGTCCTCCAGGTTAGATCCTTAACTCCAAAGTAATACCTGCATGAAGTTTGAAACTGTTCTTATATATTTATATACCTATATTTATGTATGTGTGTATATATACATAATGTGTGTGAGTATATATATTTATATACATACACACACTTCTCTTGTATCTAATATTTCATATGTTTGAATATATTTAAGAGCATATATGCCAATTCAATTCTTACATGGTGGCCTATCTCTACAAGTTGTCAAGAACTTTTAGAACCCAGTATTTCCTTTTTTTAATCTTTTTTAAAATTTTTTTAGTTGTTGATGGACCTTTATTTTATTTGTTTGTATGTGGTGCTGAGAATTGAACCCAGTGCCTCATACATGCTAGGCAAGTGCTCTTCCATTGAGCTGCAACCCCAGCCCTTAGAACCCAGTATTTCTATTGTAATGACTCCACATTAAATAATTAGGAAAACTTACTTACCACTTCAAAATGCACAAATTTGTGTCCCTTTTAGTTGAAAATCTATGACAAACTGCTTTGTATGATATTATGATATTTTACCTTACTTTTGTAGTAGAGTGTATTTCTTATCTTTGCCATATATTGGTTAATGCAAATGAAATTGAACTATCAACTAGGCATAATGGTACACACCTATAATCACAGCTACTTGAAAGGATGAGGCTGGAGGATTACTGGATCCCAGGAGTTTGAGGCCAGCCTGATCACATAGTGAGACTGTTATCTAAAAAACAAACAAAAAAGAAACTGAATTATCCATCAAAAAGGAACTTTTTAACAATAATGTGTATTATTAGATCCTGCAGATATATAATCTTTGACTTGGCATAAACTTCTTCCCATTTTGGCTTATCACATTATTCTAAATTCTACTGCTGTGAAAAATAACTAATAGACTTAGAGTAGAAAAAATCAATGCAATCACAAATTAGAGGCTCTTAAACTTATCTTAATCACACACATGTAAACAGTACACAACAAAGAACAATTACCAAGAGCTATCCAAAGGAAAATGCTAATTCTTAGTAAGAATTAATGTTCACCTAATCAGAAGTGAAAAAAGTCACAGTATTTGAATGTATTGTTTATTATTTAAAATAAATAGACCTTTTCAAATTTCTAGAGAGGATTAAAAGAGAGAAAAAGTATATACCTGAAACCTGGAAGGACATTTTATCTTCTTACAAATTAAAATTCATAATTTTCAAAATGAACAATTAAGAGCCTTAAGCCATCTCTCTCTATCCAAATTGATTCCCTAGTTTATTACTCCCCCAAAGTCTCATTTCATTGAACCACAGAATGCCAGATCTAGAAGAATTCTAATCTTTATACATATCAAAAAGAAATTACTCATATTACATATTAAAGATGGCAGGACAGATTTTATTGAAGACTACTACAGTAGCGAAGGGATTCCTGCAATAGAAGAGTATAACTGAGCTCAACTCCAGATGCAATAAAGACAAGTAGAGATTTATTACCAAGGAACAGAACAAGGATATCAGTGATGGAAAAAAATATTAAAATCAAAGTTGGGGGGGGGGAGATATTCTTGCTAAACTGGATTTAATGGAATTCTTGCTAAAGGTGGACCAAGGGCTTAGATACCAAGGGTGAAGGATGAGGCACTTGGTCAGATATTGAGAGTTGGAGGACTCTCCCTATACTGATTTAGCAGGATACTTGCTGTAAGTGGGCTTGCAGGCCCAAGGATGTACACAGGCCCAAGGATGAAACCTAGCTGAGAAGAGAACTCTTGGATGCACCTGTCCAAATTTGGTCAAGGAGGGAGTCTTTGTTGCATGTGAAAAAAACAGAGGGCCAAAGAGTTTAAAAACTTGCTCAAAGTAATATTGTTGGTTGTTGGCATAGTTGGAACTTAGGGCTCCCCAACATTTAGTTAAATGTCTATAACTCTAGTGGTACCATATCATACTTCCACATATCCTATGACTTGATGCTTTAGATCTGGTCTCTTGTTCTAGTTATAAATATAAGTTAATGGAACAAAACTATTTATACCATTTCAGGAAACACTCGGCCATAGCAGACTGGGCCTTCAATCCACATTCTTGTTTCCTGTTACCTCAAAATTTCCATCCACCCCTAATAATTGCTTTTCTTGGCCTTTCTAAATGGGTGTCAAGAAGATTAAGATAGTACTTGTGATTTAACTATCATCCAAATAAAGAGAAGACCACAAGGTACTTTGAAGTAATTTTAAGTCCTGATCTGCCTATCTTGCATAGAATTCTGCTGCCCTGATGACTGCTAGACTAGACTGTCAGCTACGAGTTTTCTTTTTACTAAGGCACTAGAATATATTTGAAGGGAAAAAAAGAAAAGTATCCTCATTTACTTTAAAACAGATTTAACAACTTCCCATTTACCAAATGTGCTCTAAATTATAGTTATGGGAACCTGGTCTCTGTGGTTGTCTTCTTTGTAATAGTTGAAGACTGCAAACTTAACTGAAAACTAGATTTAATATTGTGTGAATGTATAAATATGTAACAACAAGTCCCACCATTATGTTCAACTATAATCTATCAACAAAAAATGTGGAACAAAATAATTTTAAATTTTTTTTCAAAAGAAATCTAAAAAAATTTAGATTTAAAATAATACCTGTCAACTCATCAGCTTATCTATAGCAATTACCACTTACATAAAAGACTTTAGGTTTTTGTTTTGTTTTCTACTTAAACTTTGTTAGGTTGCTTGAAAAACAGTGAAGTGAGAGCCCCATATACAAAATTGGTTTGGCATATAACTCATTAAAATGTAACCTTTTAGAAATTGACGTCTTAGAAGTTTTGCTATGAAATTATACAAAATTTCTCTTGCTACTAACTTAAACCAAAATGTCATATTTCAGTGAGATTTTTTTCTAAGAGTTCTTGTTTTGAGCCTTTCTATGTCACATATACATGGGTCTATACTTGAACTCTGAACTATATTGAGTAGAAATTATAATTTATTGAACTAATTGCATGTCAAGACTGTGCTCTGGTCTGAGTGCTGACTTAAAAGTTAGTTTGCTGTGCATGGTTTAGAAACAATTTAAGCAAAAAAAAAAAAAAAGCCAGTTTTAGCTTTCTAAATTTCAAATGATCAAATGTGTTAAAAGCTTTATTATTGGGCAGTGATGATAGTGTTTCCTGTTTATGTGGCACTTACATCATATAATGTATAATCATATAATATCATATAATGTAAGCTCCTTGGGGGCAAAGTTTGTGTCTTACTCATCTCTGTATTCTCTGTAACACCTTGCAACTGGCGGAACTTGTCTTTTAAAATTTGGCTTTGATCATTAAAACAATCCTGTGAGGTAGGCTACAGTAGATAACACTATTCCCATTGTCCTCAGAGATTTAATTGAGAGGATGAGGCTGGAGGCTGTCTCTTATACAC